>NC_137251.1:22219422-22279422 GCF_051294905.1 Botryllus schlosseri | reverse complement strand
TCCACTTCAGGCTTCGGTTCCCGATGACTCGCGTCATCGAGGAGGGCTCTGCTGGCCCTAACTTCTGCGTGCCGGGTACCTCGGCCTACCATGGCTACAGGAGGTTCGCTCTGGTAAACGAGGGAGAAATGTGAGGTCGAAGGGTGCCCCACCCCAATGAGGGGCGGCTACCATGACGACGCTCTATTAATGTTTGAGTTTCAGGTTGCGCATGGTGACCTTTGCGGGCCCCTACACGCCGATGCCGATCACCCACCTCGTCACACCGCCGTTCCGGTCCCCTGGGGCTCGTGCCCGGGGCCGGTCATAGCCCTGCCACCATCCATAACCAGTCATACTCCAGCACCCTCACAGCGCTGATGCGTCCCTAGCGGTGCTAGGCCCGGTACCTCGCGATACCGAGAAGAAACTTCTGATACCCTCATCTCCGTCTATGCTTACCTGCCCGTACCCAAGGAGGCCTTCACCCGGAATGTCTCCCCGTACGGAACCGGTTCACGACCATCCAATTGGTCTCGCTAAGCGCGCGCAGCGCGGTCACGACCAGCGTCCTGTTCGTGATCCCGAGGCGTTTCAAGTCGCACACGGAGTCGGCCGACCAGCATCCCCGCCATGACAGCGTTGCTGAGGTCACCCGCACCGAGGGTCTTCCGGTCCTCCCCCGGGTCCAATGAAGGATACCCGGCCTGTCGTACTTGGCAACCTTTCTCTGGTGCGCGGCACTCAGGGAAGTGATGCCGAAGTCCGAAACAACCTGGACGTCAACTATCCACGCTACTCGGCCGTTCTCTTTCCAACAGATGAGGTCAGGAATGTGCAGTCCGCTGGGCAGGCGGATGCGGGGTTCCGTAACCGTCCGAAACCCGGATCTCTTGATCGTCTCGGTCAAAATCCTCAGGACCGCGTTGTGACGCTTTATCCGAAGGTGATAGCTCTCGGGGCAGGTCTGGCTTATATGAGATAGAGTCTCCGAGC
This sequence comes from Botryllus schlosseri, assembly GCF_051294905.1. NCBI lineage: Eukaryota > Metazoa > Chordata > Ascidiacea > Stolidobranchia > Styelidae > Botryllus > Botryllus schlosseri. The sequence goes on along the minus strand of NC_137251.1, from coordinate 22,278,447 downwards.
GTCCACGAGACCTACACCCGAGGGCAGGGCACCCTGGGTCCACGTCACCACGTCCCCTGGCGCCTCTCGCACGGGATTTAACCAAGTTACCTCGAATCTTGACAGCTTCGATGAACCCGCGACCGGTGAGCAACTTCGTGCCGTCTGTAACCCATCGGTGAACCGCGGGAACCTCGTCAGCCTCCGCCAGGCCCCTACCGTCGACTGACCGGTGGAGTGCTCTGGCGTACTCCGACTTCTCGTCGTCCAAGGCATCGACTCCAATCCCTTGAACCTTAGGCTGACCAAGCCTCGCAAGCACTCTCGACACGAACCGACCATGTCCAAGCGCACTCACCAAAGGTTCGCTGGAGTCCTGCATTCGGGTAAGGCGCGCTCTCTGCAAAAGGACTAGGCGAGACGCCAGGGAGGGCACTCCGAGACCACCATCAGATACGTCGGCATGAATGAAGGCCACCGTCGTGTCCTTCGGAAGATGGAGCCATTTCCTCACATACCCCCGTATTTCGATGTCATAGGATTCCAACATTCCGTGCGTGAGCCTTCCAATTGAGCCACCGTAGATCAGCTTGGGAATCAGATGGTTGCGTAACAAGTACAGCCGCTGTTGGGGCTTTAGGGGGGCCTCGGCCAGCTCCCGGAGACCCCGGCGGAGAGTATCCCCCAGGGGCGCCCGACAGCCGCCCGCGCCCACCTCCAGCCCCAGGTAACGGAAGCCCTCGTCCGGACCCAACGAAGGGACCGGCGCTCCAGAAATCCGCAACGCAGCAGCCACACCTACACAACTCCGCTTACGCCTTCCGTCCGCCCGGATAAGCAGGGACCTGCATTTAGCCGCATTCGCTTCCAGACCGGTCGGGGCAAGGGCGTCGAAGAATCGCTTCAACTGCGCACACATGCCCACCTCGGTCTCAGTCACTAGCGCGACGTCATCAGCAAACCCTAGTGCACTGACCAAGTGACCCTCAACGGTCGGACCAATAGGCTCCAGACTACACAAGGCCTCGTCGATCACCGCGTTGAACAACACCGGCGATAGGGGGTCGCCCTGCCGAACACCTCGCGTGACGACAACGCGCTCCCCGTACAAATCGGTCGTTGCCCCCTCATAGCAACTACTAATGTACTCCACGAGGGGCTCAGGAACTCCCATTCGTCGGGCCGCCCTTCGAATGCTGTCGTGCTTGACGGAATCGAACGCCTTCCTCAGGTCGAGGAAGACGACACACAGGTTGGACCCCTTGGCCTTGGCCTGAGTGATCATCGCGTCAAGCAGCGTCACATTCTCCGCGCAGCCGTCAGTAGGGAGAAAGGCCCGCTGCATGGGATTTAGTTTAAAGCTCATGCTGAGACGTTTAGCCAACACCTTGTGGAACACCCGGACGAGCACCGGACCGATGGTAATCGGCCGGTATTCACCGGGAGACTTGGGGTTATTGACTTTCGGAACCAACACGGTTCGGGCTGAGCGAAGCGGCAGAGGCAGGGCACGGTTTAAGATCCACAGGTTGAATAACTTCACAAGGTAGTTGACGGATAGCTTCTTGACGCATCCGAGTGTCATCCCGTCCGGTCCTGGTGCCGAAGGGCGAGAGGTTCGCAAAGCATAGGTCACCTCCTCTGCTGTCACCCCGGATAACAGATCCCAGTCGATTGGCCCTTTCGGGGTCGTCCGTCTATTATCCGCTCCAGCCTCAACACTCATTATTTTGCGCCAGAAGGCGATCATCTCTGACCGAGACGGTTGCCCCAGGGCCCCCGAACTCCGCCAACTACCCCCTAGGACCAGACTCGCACACGCCTTCCTGGACTTACCGTACGACCTCTGTACGATAGCGTATCTATCCCTCCGTAGGGATCTCTCCGATCGGAACCCCTCCCGCGGGGGCTTCCTTTTAGCCCAGGTGCTAGACGGCATGCTGATCCCAAGGCGTTCCATTAAATCACCCGCGTGCGCCGTAAGTACTCCTGCCAGAGCCGCCCCCTGAGGACGTTCAGCAACCAACTGATCTAGGATGCCTTCCTCGCCAGGGTCCAAGGGGTCCAAGGGATCCCGAGGCTCCAGAGAAGATAGGGTCTCACGTAGACGTTCCTCCCAGATATCTCGAGCTTCGGCCGACCTGTACAAGCTTTGGGGTTCGCCGTCCCCCATCGCCCGTCTAAACGAGACCATTGCCGCCCCGGCCGCGGGGTCTTCGGGCTCCGGGCCATTTGCCGCCCCGGAGCTCGTGAATGTTGGGTTCCTGCTACCCTCAGGAACAAGGTGATCAAGCCCCTCGGTCGCACTGTTCACCCCGGGGTGCTCGGGTCCATTTGCCGCTCCCAATACCCCTCGCACAGTCGCCCCTTCCTCAAGGGGGCTAGGATGACTCGGCCTATTGGTCGCGCCGTGCCGTCCTGAACCTGCGGGCCCTTGCTGAAGGGGCCCTGGGGTGGTGGATCCATTTGCCGCATCCACCCCCGCTGGGCTAGGGGCAGTTTGCCTTCCTTCCGAGCTATTGGCCGCCTCGGATTCTAGCCGCAGCACAAGTTCTCTGTACTTCTTGTCCTTTCTATGACACCGGATGGCCTCGATGCTCCGGGTGAAGTTGAGTACCCTCTCGAAGACTTTGTAGTCGATCTTCCTGCCAGAAGACTTCAGGTGCAACTCCGCCCCCGCCAAAAGTTGCTCCTCCTCACGGCACCACTGCCGCCTTTTGTTCGCGATCTTCGCAATCGCTTCAGCCGCAAACGCCACCGAGTGGCTCCGTTTACGGTGTTGCCCTCTGCCTTGGGGCGAACTGAATGACCGGTCACAGGTCCCGCACGGGAATACAGCCCGAGATCCACCCCCTGGGGTACAGCTCCCTGGAGTCTCGGCGGCCATTGCTAACTTCTCTGGATTCTTGCTGTACTTCCTCTTTGCTGAACTTCTCGCTTTCTTTGTCGTGAATAACTCTCAGATACAGATACAACTAGCTAGAGTACTGTAAAAGAAGAGAACATTCGGTAAGCACCAGGCGACAATCGACAAATAGGCGGGGGGGGGGACAGCCACCCTCCGCCAAGGGCCCGCACCGTGGGACCGAGTCCCCACCCCTTGCGGACCTTTCGCAGTGGGTGAGACACATCGGAACCAGGCCGGCCCCTGGGGGCGGGTAGGTTAGGGGAGGTTGCCAGGGTATCGGGTGGGTACCCAACGCCCAGCTAACGGGTGTTCCATGTAGAGCCTTGCCTTCCGCAACAGGGGACCAGTGTTTCAGCCGGAACCCAAGCCGATGGTTAGGACTACTAGGCAGAGGAACTATCCGTATTTAAGCAGCAGGCTGCTAAGGGGGGCTTTCCAAAGGCCCTACCTTCGGGTCCTAACACCAGGTGTTAGAGGACAGACCTAAAGGCGTTCGGTCTATCCTAGTGCTAGAGGCGTCCCCACCTTCCGCATCGGTAAACCAGTCATCAGCCGGAGTATCTCGCCGTGGGTGGGGGGTTTCAGGCCTATGACCTAGAGGCGTTTGGTCATAGTCAGAGGGGACATCCCACCTAGAGTCGTTTGGTGTCAGTCTCCTCCTCAGTAGGTCTCGGTCGCCTTTGACCTAGAGTCGTTCGGTCAAAGTCAGAGGGGACATCCCACCTAGAGTCGTTCGGTGTCAGTCTCCCCCTCAGTAGGTCTCGATCGCCTTTGACCTAGAGTCGTTCGGTCAAAGTCAGAGGGGACATCCCACCTAGAGTCGTTTGGTGTCAGTCTCCCCCTCAGTCGGTCTCGTTCGCCTTTGACCTAGAGTCGTTCGGTCAAAGTCAGAGGGGACATCCCACCTAGAGTCGTTCGGTGTCCGTCCCCCCACAGTTAGTCTCGTTCGTCGCCGGACCTAGAGGCGTTCGGTCCGGCTGAGGAGGGCCCACCTCTTCGCAGCGAGCATGGAACCCCAGACCGACTTACGCCGGCCTCCGCGGATCACAGCACTAGAGAGTCATAGTTACTCCCGCCGTTTACCCGCGCTTGGTTGAATTTCTTCACTTTGACATTCAGAGCACTGGGCAGAAATCACGTAGCGTCAACACCGGGTTGCGACCGTCGCTACGCTTTGTTTTAATTAAACAGTCGGATTCCCCGGGTCCGTACCAGTTCTAAGTCGGCCGTTCGACGCCGGCCGAGGCGGGTCGCGAGACCCGCGCAGCCGCGGCGGTCCGCGGGCAGGGCGTCGGCGCAGGTCCGGGCTCGCCCCCCCCGAGAGGGGGGCTCGCCCAGTCCGGCCGCCGCCCGGCGCCCGCTTCGCGTCGCGGCCCGACCGACCCGGCCCTCAGAGCCAATCCTTTTCCCGAAGTTACGGATCTGATTTGCCGACTTCCCTTGCCTACATTGTTCCGTCGGCCAGAGGCTGTTCACCTTGGAGACCTGCTGCGGATATGGGTACGACCCCGCGCGAGAATCAAACCGTCTCCCTCGGATTTTCAGGGGCCGACGCGAGTTCACCGGACGCCGCGAGAAACGCGGCGCTTTACGGAGCCTCCGACCCTATCTCCGGGCGAACCGATTCCAGGGTCTCCGCTCCTTACCAAGAAAAGATAACTCTCCCCGGGACTCACGCCGGCGTCTCCGAGTTCGTTTGCGTCGCCGCGTCGGGCGCCTGACGGCGCCGATCTCCGCGTCGGGGCTCGGGAATATTAACCAGATTCCCTTTCGGCCTCGGCGGGGGCGAAGACGAGCAACGCCCCCCGATCGAAAACTGCGTTCGCTTGCGCCTTAGGGTCGGCTGACTCACGTTCAACTGCTGTTCACATGGAACCCTTCTCCACTTCGACCTTCAAAGTTCTCGTTTGAATATTTGCTACTGCCACCAAGATCTGCACCGACGGCTGCTCCAGGCGAGCTCGCGCTCCGCCCTTCGACGCCCGCCGCCGCGCCCTTCCTACTCGTCGACGCCTAGGGCCGTGGTGCGGCTCGCGCCGCGTCGACGGCCGGGTATAGGCCCTACGCTCCAGCGCCATCCATTTTCAGGGCTGCGCGATTCGGCAGGTGAGTTGTTACACACTCCTTAGCGGGTTCCGACTTCCGTGGCCACCGTCCTGCTGTCTGTATCGCGCAACACCTTTTGTGGGCTCTGATGAGCGTACGCGTCGGGCGCCTTAACCCGGCGTTCGGTTCATCCCGCATCGCCAGTCCTGCTTACCAAGAGTGGCCCACTGGGCACTCGCATTCTCGTCGCGCACGCGTGCGCGCCCCGCTCCAGGCCGAGCGAGCGGGGCCTCTTACCAATTTAAAGTTTGAGAATAGGTCGAGGACGTTTCGTCCCCGAGCCCTCTAATCATTCGCTTTACCAGATAAAACTGCGAAAAAGCGCCAGCTATCCTGAGGGAAACTTCGGAAGGAACCAGCTACTAGACGGTTCGATTAGTCTTTCGCCCCTATACCCAGGTAGGACGATCAATTTGCACGTTAGAATCGCTACGGTCCTCCACCAGAGTTTCCTCTGGCTTCGACCTTCCCAGGCATAGTTCACCATCTTTCGGGTCCCAACGGGAACGCTCTCGCTCGGCCGCCCCGACTGCGCGGCGGCGGTCGGCCGGTCGTGCTCGCGGCCCCGCGACGGGGGCCGGATCCGACCTCGCGCGTCCGTGACGCGCTTCAGTTTCCTTTCGCTCTCGGGTCTCGTACCGCCAGACAACTCGCGCTCGCGTTAGACTCCTTGGTCCGTGTTTCAAGACGGGTCGGGAAGGTGGCCGACACGACCGCGGACCCCGTGCGCGAGGCGAACGCCCGACCCCGACGACGCGGCCGCCGCCGGCACCGCGAACGGTACCGCCGACGCCCGACGCCAGCCGCGGCCGCGCGAACGCCCGCCGCCTCCGGAGAGGCGGCGCGCGCGGCGCCGTCACCTCGGCCCCCGGCCGGCGTTCCGCGCGCCCGGCTGTAACACCGCCGCCCGCGAGGGCGACGGCCACCTTCCGAGCGCGCTTCTCTCCGACCGCGAGCCGGTCGCGGCCCGCCCGGACGGCTGGTGCGCCGGTGCGTCACGCGCGCCCCGACGAGGACGTGGCTCGCGCCTCCGCCCGTCGCCGCGGCGCGCCCCCGCGCCCGACTGAAAGCCGCCCGGGCCCGGACGGGCCCTCCCGTTTACCTCTCGACGGTTTCACGTACTTTTGAACTCTCTCTTCAAAGTGCTTTTCAACTTTCCCTCACGGTACTTGTTCGCTATCGGTCTCGCGACCGTATTCAGTCTTAGATGGAGTTTACCACCCGCTTCAGGCTGCATTCTCAAACAACCCGACTCCGGGAAGAGCCTTAGCGGCGGCGGCGCGCGCCCTCGCGGGCCTGACACCCTCGCGGGGGAGAGGCCTCGATCAGAAGGACTTCGGCGCCCGCCGGCCGTCGCAGGGGCTCTTCCTTACGTCACATTCCGGCGCGCTTCGAGAACGCGCGGGTTCGACGCTGGACGGATCCCGCTTCACTCGCCGTTACTCGGGGAATCCCCGTTGGTTTCTTTTCCACCGCTTAATAATATGCTTAAATTCAGCGGGTAGCCTCGCCTGAACTCAGGTCGAAGTCGTACCTCTGCCGGCGCCTCGTCGGCCGCCGGTCACCGCCGCGCGCCTCGCCGGGAGCCGCACCGCCCAAAGCCGCGCCGCGCCACGACCGCCAGTACCGCGCCCGGAGGCGCGATCGCAACGGCGGCCGAGTCGCGGAGCGACCGGGTCCGGCCCCGACGCGGGCGCGCGCCGGTCTACCTCGGAGCGACGGGCCTCGCGGCCCGACGCCCAAACTCCCAGGCTTGTCTCGGCCGCGGGCGGCTCCTACCAAAGCCGCCTCGCGCATCGCGTCACGCCGACCCTGAGGCAGACGCGGCGCCGGGATTTGCCCGACGCCGCAATTTGCGTTCGGAATATCGACGTTCAATGTGTTCTGCAATTCACATTACTTCTCGCACTTAGCTGCGTCCTTCATCGACTCGCGAGCCTAGTGATCCACCGTCGAGAGTCGTACTCTCTTTGCTCTTGGGACAACTCCGCATCGCTTCGCTCACCACGGTTTTTCGCGGGGTCTCGCAGCCCCTTCGGCGCCGGCTCGCTCGAGGCCGACGCCGCCGAGGGACCCGACCTAGAGGCGTTCGGTCTCGGTCCCTCTCCGAAGGCGGGCCCCGACGACGGCCATCCCCGGCCCGCCGTCGAGCGCCCGCCCTTCTCTGTCACGACGGTCTCGTTCACGACGAGCGGCGCCCAAGCGCAGGGCGCCGCGACGCCGAGTCCTCGCGGACACGGCGCCAGATCAAAAAGCAACGGGGCCTCGCACCCACCAACAACGATAATGATCCTTCCGCAGGTTCACCTACGGAAACCTTGTTACGACTTTTACTTCCTCTAAACGATCAAGTTCGGTCGTCTTCCCGGCGCACCGCCGCGCCCGTCGCCGGGCACGCGACGGGTTAGGGTTAGGGTTAGGGTTAGGGTTAGGGTTAGGGTTAGGGTTAGGGTTAGGGTTAGGGTTAGGGTTAGGGTTAGGGTTAGGGTTAGGGTTAGGGTTAGGGTTAGGGTTAGGGTTAGGGTTAGGGTTAGGGTTAGGGTTAGGGTTAGGGTTAGGGTTAGGGTTAGGGTTAGGGTTAGGGTTAGGGTTAGGGTTAGGGTTAGGGTTAGGGTTAGGGTTAGGGTTAGGGTTAGGGTTAGGGTTAGGGTTAGGGTTAGGGTTAGGGTTAGGGTTAGGGTTAGGGTTAGGGTTAGGGTTAGGGTTAGGGTTAGGGTTAGGGTTAGGGTTAGGGTTAGGGTTAGGGTTAGGGTTAGGGTTAGGGTTAGGGTTAGGGTTAGGGTTAGGGTTAGGGTTAGGGTTAGGGTTAGGGTTAGGGTTAGGGTTAGGGTTAGGGTTAGGGTTAGGGTTAGGGTTAGGGTTAGGGTTAGGGTTAGGGACCTATTCGGTACACTAGGGATCGTTAAAAGGCTCATGCAGTGTCTCACGACCAATTCGGTGGCTTCGTGAGTTCGTGGAGCCGTTCATTAGCACTTTTGCGACTTGATAGCATTTTATATGGAGAAATCGTGATTTGATGTGTAGACAGTATCACGTTGGGCGCCTAGATTGATGACGCGTGTTGGATATCTGTGATTCTACGGGTAAACAGCGGGAACAGACCATTTAACACAGCCCATGCATTCCTTACGGGACATTGAACTCAGCTGAGATATCTCCGGTTAAAATATAATTTATAGCAGAGGCTCTGGCGACCTTAAACGAGGTTCCAAGAGGTCGATTTTGGTGTTCGAGTGATCGTCTCGAGTAGAAGAACGCAACGATGGGTCGTTCGTCTCGATAGGACAAGGGAAAGGCGTGTTATGGCCCGAAAACCAACGATTTTAGACACGGTATAAATTGAAAAATAATTAATTTAATATTTTTTTCGGCACGTTTGGCCGAATATCTGGGCTCGTGAATGTGGCAGACAATTAAACGACCCCTCGCTGGAATCAGCGCAAAGAGAAGAACGCTCGAAAAAAAGAATTTTCCGAATCGGAGTTACCAAAGCTGAGATATCTCCGTTTAAATAAAATTTCTTGCGGGGGCTCTGGCGACCCCTTACGGGAATTTGTACTTTGACAAAATTCGCCGCGCCACGTTAAAGTATAGGCATTTTTTTCGGTACGTTTAGTCGAATATCTCATCTCGTGAATGCAGCAGACACTAGAACAACCCCTCGCTGGATTCAGCGCAAAGAGTAGAATGCTAGAAAAAAAGAATTTTCCGAATCGGAGTTAACAGAGCTCAGATATCTCCGTTTAAATAAAATTTCTTGCGGGGGCTCCGGCGACCCCAAACGAGGTCCCAAGAGGTCGATTTTGGTGTTCGAGTGATCGTCTCGAGTAGAAGAACGCAACGATGGGTCGTTCGTCTCGATCGGACAAGGGAAAGGCGTGTTATGGCCCGAAAACCAACGATTTTAGACACGGTATAAATTGAAAAATAATTAATTTAATATTTTTTTCGGCACGTTTGGCCGAATATCTGGGCTCGTGAATGTGGCAGACAATTAAACGACCCCTCGCTGGAATCAGCGCAAAGAGTAGAACGCTCGAAAAAAAGAATTTCTTGAATCGGAGTTACCAGACCTGAGATATGTCCGTTTGAAGGAAAATAATATAATTAAATTTGAATTTTTTTTTATTCGATTCCCGATTTTTTGCTATCGTTCGAAGCGGCGCGCGCTCCGGAACCCAACGGTACCTTTTTCGGCTCGACCCGACAATCGGGAGGCGAGTAATAGGCGGAAAAGCAACGATTTTGGAACCGACAAATTCGCCAGAAATCTGATATTGGGGGGTCCCTAGCGTCCCCCCACGACGGCCCACGATGTCGAATCCGGTGTTCGAGTGACCGACTCCCGAAGCAGAACGCAACGGTACCGCTTTCGTCTCTATCAGACAAGAGGGAGGCGAGTTATGGCCGGAAAAGGCCGCATATGCATTCCTTATGGGAGTTTTCGCCGATTGTGACGTCACAGAGAAACAAAGCCGACTTTGGAGGCCGCCAACGGTCCCCCCCTAAGTCAGGTCGTGTGAAATCGCACATCGACGTGTTCAGGGCACGGTTACGAACACATCGGTTGGTCGTTCGTTATTCTGGGCCGTCCCAGAGAGGAGGTACTGGCCGATAACCAGGCAATGCATTTCTTACGGGAATTTGTACTTTGACAAAATTCGCCGCGCCACGTTAAAGTATAGGCATTTTTTTCGGTACGTTTAGTCGAATATCTCATCTCGTGAATGCAGCAGACACTAGAACAACCCCTCGCTGGATTCAGCGCAAAGAGTAGAATGCTAGAAAAAAAGAATTTTCCGAATCGGAGTTACCAGAGCTCAGATATCTCCGTTTAAATAAAATTTCTTGCGGGGGGCTCCGGCGACCCCATACGAGGTCCCAAGAGGTCGATTTTGGTGTTCGAGTGATCGTCTCGAGTAGAAGAACGCAACGATGGGTCGTTCGTCTCGATCGGACAAGCGAAAGGCGTGTTATGGCCCGAAAACCAACGATTTTAGACACGGTATAAATTGAAAAATAATTAATTTAATATTTTTTTCGGCACGTTTGGCCGAATATCTGGGCTCGTGAATGTGGCAGACAATTAAACGACCCCTCGCTGGAATCAGCGCAAAGAGAAGAACGCTCGAAAAAAAGAATTTTCCGAATCGGAGTTACCAAAGCTGAGATATCTCCGTTTAAATAAAATTTCTTGCGGGGGCTCTGGCGACCCCTTACGGGAATTTGTACTTTGACAAAATTCGCCGCGCCACGTTAAAGTATAGGCATTTTTTTCGGTACGTTTAGTCGAATATCTCATCTCGTGAATGCAGCAGACACTAGAACAACCCCTCGCTGGATTCAGCGCAAAGAGTAGAATGCTAGAAAAAAAGAATTTTCCGAATCGGAGTTACCAGAGCTCAGATATCTCCGTTTAAATAAAATTTCTTGCGGGGGGCTCCGGCGACCCCATACGAGGTCCCAAGAGGTCGATTTTGGTGTTCGAGTGATCGTCTCGAGTAGAAGAACGCAACGATGGGTCGTTCGTCTCGATCGGACAAGCGAAAGGCGTGTTATGGCCCGAAAACCAACGATTTTAGACACGGTATAAATTGAAAAATAATTAAATTAATATTTTTTTCGGTACGTTTGGTGGAATATCTCAGCTCGTGAATGCAGCAGACAATTCAACGACCCCTCGCTGGAATCAGCGAAAAGAGAAGAACGCTCGAAAAAAAGAATTTCCCGAATCGAAGTTACCACAGCTGAGATATGTTCGGTTGAAGGAAAATAATATAATTAAATTTGAATTTTTTTTTATTCGATCCCCGATTTTTTGCTATCGTTCGAAGCGGCGCGCGCTCCGGAACTCAACGGTACCTTTTTCGGCTCGACCCGACAATCGGGAGGCGAGTAATAGGCGGAAAAGCAACGATTTCGGAACCGACAAATTCGCCAGAAATCTGATATTGGGGGGTCCCTAGCGTCCCCCCACGACGGCCCACGATGTCGAATCCGGTGTTCGAGTGACCGACTCCCGAAGCAGAACGCAACGGTACCGCTTTCGTCTCTATCAGACAAGAGGGAGGCGAGTTATGGCCGGAAAAGGCCGCATATGCATTCCTTATGGGAGTTTTCGCCGATTGTGACGTCACAGAGAAACAAAGCCGACTTTGGAGGCCGCCAACGGTCCCCCCCTAAGTCAGGTCGTGTGAAATCGCACATCGACGTGTTCAGGGCACGGTTACGAACACATCGGTTGGTCGTTCGTTATTCTGGGCCGTCCCAGAGAGGAGGTACTGGCCGATAACCAGGCAATGCATTTCTTACGGGAATTTGTACTTTGACAAAATTCGCCGCGCCACGTTAAAGTATAGGCATTTTTTTCGGTACGTTTAGTCGAATATCTCATCTCGTGAATGCAGCAGACACTAGAACAACCCCTCGCTGGATTCAGCGCAAAGAGTAGAATGCTAGAAAAAAAGAATTTTCCGAATCGGAGTTAACAGAGCTCAGATATCTCCGACCCCGAGCTGACGACAGGACCTTATCGTTTATACTCAAGACGGTCCCGCCAGGATTTGAACTCTCTTCGGCACTTCGGTTCCGACCGCCGCCGAACGCCACGGAGCCGCGCCCGAGAAGCCGAAAGTCGCTCCGGCCGAGCGTACCGCGCGCGGAGGCGCGATCGCGACGGCCGGGTCGACAAACGACGAGGGCCCGAACCCCGCGCCTTGACGACGGCGCTCGTGAACCGTAGAACGACGGGCCTCGCGACCCGACGCCCAAACATTCAGGTTTGTCCTTACCGTGAGCGGCCCGCGAAGGCCGCCACACGCACGATTCGCGGTTGGGGAGTATCCACCGTCCAGAGTCGTCTCATAGTCAGTCGCAACGTATTCCGACAACGCGCGGGATTCCGGCCCACGCACCGACCTTCGCTCTTGATTATTGAAAACGCTCTCGGCGAGCGTTCCCGCAACAGTTCGCACCGCCGCCGGTCGACGAATTTCACTTCTGGCGGCGGGGCACGTTCATAAGGCACTTACCGTGCCATAGGTAGACACTTGAATGACATATCTCGCGCACTGCGAGGTCCGCCCCTGGGCGGGGACCAGGGTGTCGGCTACCTCCGACACCGGCGCCGCCGTTCTCAGCGCCCGCGTATGTACTTTCGCTCTCGATCGACCGACCGACCGTTGTCGGGTGGCCCGACGCCGCTTAGGACGCGGGCGCCCGCTTAAAGCTCAACAGAGTTTCGCCGTCCGGAGACGAGACGGCAGGCCCGTTTGCCGGATCTGGGACGCCACGATGCCGCGTCGCGATGCACGGAAAGGCGCCCGAGACCGCCGCCCGGGACCGAGGACGAAGTCCGTCAATTCCTAGTTTCGTTACGGGAAAAGCCGTCATGGTGACGGATTCCCTTTGCTGTACTTTCGCTCTCGATTAAAAGGCGTGCCCACCGTGTCGCGTCCACGCCGCGTCTTGATGAGTCCGCTCTCCGATATGCCTCATGGCTGTATGACAGGTGTAGGGTCACTAAGCACCGTATCCCTCCGTCTACGACATATCGGGCAAGCTCGCTCGCAGCGGCGATGGCGTCCGAAACGCAGGGACGCGACGCCCGTTCGCGCTGACGCGTCCTTCGACGCGCTGGAGGCAAGGGCCGCGAAGCCCAGCGTTGGACGAGGCATTTGTCGACTGTTCTCCACGCCCAAAGGCGTTCTCTACGCTTTCGCTCTCGATTATTCTCTACGCCGACGGGATGGGCAAGGACTGGTTTCGGGCCTTCGCCGTCTACCTTAGTTAGTCGCCCTACGCGCTCTCCGCCGCGTACTCGCGCGACGCCGGCCTACTTCCTCGACCGACGCCTGTATTTTTGCTGCCCCAGCTCATAATTTAGCTCCGCCGGCTCGCCGGAGTGCAACACACCGGTGCGCCGGCTTCTCGACGCCGGATTCTCTCCTCAGCAACGCCGACAGGCTCCGTGGGAAGGGTCGGGGTTCCAAGCCCGAAGGATAACGTTACGCGCCCGTCGCCAGTCAGGCAGGCGGGACGCGCGCCCTTCCCATAGTAGTCTCTTTTCGGAAACCCAGGTGAGTTTTTTCTACTCAGTCGTTTTTAAAAGGTAGGACCCCGGAATAAACCGGCGTCCAAGCCTGCCAAAAAACTCTCGCGTGTCGGCATACTCTGCCGCTCGGCACTCGGCCTCGCCGAGGTCCGAAAAACGACCAAGTCCAAAATCCTTACGTGCCGGTGAATTCGGCCTCTCGGTTATCGCACAAGCATATCGTGTCAGCAGGCGCCGAGCAGGCGCCTCTCCTATAATAGTCATTTTCCAGAAACCCTGGTGAGTTTTTTCGACTTAGTCGTTTTGGAAGGTCGCACCCGGGCCGGCGGGCCGAAAAATTTTTGCCGAACCAAAAAAAATTTTTTCCCGAAAAAAAAAATTTTTGCCCCGGAAAATAAAAAAAAATTAAAAAAAAATATTTTTCGAAAATGCCTCCCAGGGGAACCCACACACGAAGTTTCGGGCCGATCCGACCAACTTTGCCCAGTCCGGGCGTAAGGCGCCGTGTTAAGCTAAGGGCGAGGTGCCAAAAGCGCCCAAGTCCGAACTCCCGTAAGGAAAGCATATGGCGCCTGTGCGATAATCGACTAAGTCCGAAATTTTCCTCGGAAAAAGTTGATTTTTTTCGCCGGCCAAAAGTCCGCCTAAAGACCCCACACACGAAGTTTGGAACCGATCCGAGCAAGTCTGGCCGACCTATCGTAAGGCCCCGTGTTAAAGTATGAGCGAGGTGCCGAAAACGCCTAAGTCCGAACTCCCGTAAGGAATGCATGGGGCGAAAATCGAAAAAAAGTTAAAGTCAGAAATTTTTTTTTTTTCGTTTTAAATCACCTGGGGCAGTTCTTTAGACTCCGTAGAGACGATCGGTGAAGGAATTATCTCGATCCGTCAACTCCCGCGGCCTCCAGAGCCGGTCAAATGTCCGTTTTGGGCGGGCTTTAACCGGAGATATCTCGGCTCCGGTAGCTCCGATTTCGACAAACTTTTTTTTTCCGGATTCGTCTCGTGGCGCTGCTTCCGACAAGGGGTCCCGCGTGGGTCTGGCCCCAACAAAGGCCGAGCTATTCGCGAAAAACGCGTATCTCGGCTTCTGAGCGTCCTAGAGCTACGTGCATAGTCGCAATCGATTCGTGATGCCAAAGCGAGGGTGAAATTTTTACTTTTTCGTACGGCCTCCCAGCGCCACGAAAACGGTGTTTTCGTGTTCTACGGGCTCTCCCGAGTCCGTCGGTGTGCGGGAAATCAGAATCGAAAAAAAAAATTCAAAATTCAAATATAATATTTTCCTTCAACCGGATATATCTCGGCTCTGGTAACTCCGATTTTGAAAATTCTTTTTTTCGAGCGTTCTTCTCTTTTCGCTGATTCCAGCGAGGGGTCGTTGAATAGTCTGCTGCATCCACGAGCCGAGATATTCCACCAAACGTAGCGAAAAAAATATTAATTTAATGATTTTTCAATTTATAACGTGTCTAAAATCCTTGGTTTTTGGGCCATAACACGCCTTTCCCTTGTCCGATCGAGACGAAAATGGTACCGTTGCGTTCTGCTTCGCGAGTCGGTCACTCGAACACCGGATTCGACATCGTGGGCCGTCGTGGGGGGACGCTAGGGACCCCCCAATATCAGATTTCTGGCGAATTTGTCGGTTCCGAAATCGTTGCTTTTCCGCCTATTACTCGCCTCCCGATTGTCGGGTCGAGCCGAAAAAGGTACCGTTGGGTTCCGGAGCGCGCGCCGCTTCGAACGATAGCAAAAAATCGGGGATCGAATAAAAAAAAATTCAAATTTAATTATATTATTTTCCTTCAACCGAACATATCTCAGCTGTGGTAACTTCGATTCGGGAAATTCTTTTTTTCGAGCGTTCTTCTCTTTTCGCTGATTCCAGCGAGGGGTCGTTGAATTGTCTGCTGCATTCACGAGCTGAGATATTCCACCAAACGTACCGAAAAAAATATTAATTTAATTATTTTTCAATTTATACCGTGTCTAAAATCGTTGGTTTTCGGGCCATAACACGCCTTTCGCTTGTCCGATCGAGACGAACGACCCATCGTTGCGTTCTTCTACTCGAGACGATCACTCGAACACCAAAATCGACCTCTTGGGACCTCGTATGGGGTCGCCGGAGCCCCCCGCAAGAAATTTTATTTAAACGGAGATATCTGAGCTCTGGTAACTCCGATTCGGAAAATTCTTTTTTTCTAGCATTCTACTCTTTGCGCTGAATCCAGCGAGGGGTTGTTCTAGTGTCTGCTGCATTCACGAGATGAGATATTCGACTAAACGTACCGAAAAAAATGCCTATACTTTAACGTGGCGCGGCGAATTTTGTCAAAGTACAAATTCCCGTAAGAAATGCATTGCCTGGTTATCGGCCAGTACCTCCTCTCTGGGACGGCCCAGAATAACGAACGACCAACCGATGTGTTCGTAACCGTGCCCTGAACACGTCGATGTGCGATTTCACACGACCTGACTTAGGGGGGGACCGTTGGCGGCCTCCAAAGTCGGCTTTGTTTCTCTGTGACGTCACAATCGGCGAAAACTCCCATAAGGAATGCATATGCGGCCTTTTCCGGCCATAACTCGCCTCCCTCTTGTCTGATAGAGACGAAAGCGGTACCGTTGCGTTCTGCTTCGGGAGTCGGTCACTCGAACACCGGATTCGACATCGTGGGCCGTCGTGGGGGGACGCTAGGGACCCCCCAATATCAGATTTCTGGCGAATTTGTCGGTTCCGAAATCGTTGCTTTTCCGCCTATTACTCGCCTCCCGATTGTCGGGTCGAGCCGAAAAAGGTACCGTTGAGTTCCGGAGCGCGCGCCGCTTCGAAAGATAGCAAAAAATCGGGGATCGAATAAAAAAAAATTCAAATTTAATTATATTATTTTCCTTCAACCGAACATATCTCAGCTGTGGTAACTTCGATTCGGGAAATTCTTTTTTTCGAGCGTTCTTCTCTTTTCGCTGATTCCAGCGAGGGGTCGTTGAATTGTCTGCTGCATTCACGAGCTGAGATATTCCACCAAACGTACCGAAAAAAATATTAATTTAATTATTTTTCAATTTATACCGTGTCTAAAATCGTTGGTTTTCGGGCCATAACACGCCTTTCGCTTGTCCGATCGAGACGAACGACCCATCGTTGCGTTCTTCTACTCGAGACGATCACTCGAACACCAAAATCGACCTCTTGGGACCTCGTATGGGGTCGCCGGAGCCCCCCGCAAGAAATTTTATTTAAACGGAGATATCTGAGCTCTGGTAACTCCGATTCGGAAAATTCTTTTTTTCTAGCATTCTACTCTTTGCGCTGAATCCAGCGAGGGGTTGTTCTAGTGTCTGCTGCATTCACGAGATGAGATATTCGACTAAACGTACCGAAAAAAATGCCTATACTTTAACGTGGCGCGGCGAATTTTGTCAAAGTACAAATTCCCGTAAGAAATGCATTGCCTGGTTATCGGCCAGTACCTCCTCTCTGGGACGGCCCAGAATAACGAACGACCAACCGATGTGTTCGTAACCGTGCCCTGAACACGTCGATGTGCGATTTCACACGACCTGACTTAGGGGGGGACCGTTGGCGGCCTCCAAAGTCGGCTTTGTTTCTCTGTGACGTCACAATCGGCGAAAACTCCCATAAGGAATGCATATGCGGCCTTTTCCGGCCATAACTCGCCTCCCTCTTGTCTGATAGAGACGAAAGCGGTACCGTTGCGTTCTGCTTC
This sequence comes from Botryllus schlosseri, assembly GCF_051294905.1. NCBI lineage: Eukaryota > Metazoa > Chordata > Ascidiacea > Stolidobranchia > Styelidae > Botryllus > Botryllus schlosseri. The sequence continues at coordinate 22,261,664 of NC_137251.1, read as the reverse complement.
GGGAGTCGGTCACTCGAACACCGGATTCGACATCGTGGGCCGTCGTGGGGGGACGCTAGGGACCCCCCAATATCAGATTTCTGGCGAATTTGTCGGTTCCGAAATCGTTGCTTTTCCGCCTATTACTCGCCTCCCGATTGTCGGGTCGAGCCGAAAAAGGTACCGTTGAGTTCCGGAGCGCGCGCCGCTTCGAAAGATAGCAAAAAATCGGGGATCGAATAAAAAAAAATTCAAATTTAATTATATTATTTTCCTTCAACCGAACATATCTCAGCTGTGGTAACTTCGATTCGGGAAATTCTTTTTTTCGAGCGTTCTACTCTTTGCGCTGATTCCAGCGAGGGGTCGTTGAATTGTCTGCTGCATTCACGAGCTGAGATATTCCACCAAACGTACCGAAAAAAATATTAATTTAATTATTTTTCAATTTATACCGTGTCTAAAATCGTTGGTTTTCGGGCCATAACACGCCTTTCGCTTGTCCGATCGAGACGAACGACCCATCGTTGCGTTCTTCTACTCGAGACGATCACTCGAACACCAAAATCGACCTCTTGGGACCTCGTATGGGGTCGCCGGAGCCCCCCGCAAGAAATTTTATTTAAACGGAGATATCTGAGCTCTGGTAACTCCGATTCGGAAAATTCTTTTTTTCTAGCATTCTACTCTTTGCGCTGAATCCAGCGAGGGGTTGTTCTAGTGTCTGCTGCATTCACGAGATGAGATATTCGACTAAACGTACCGAAAAAAATGCCTATACTTTAACGTGGCGCGGCGAATTTTGTCAAAGTACAAATTCCCGTAAGAAATGCATTGCCTGGTTATCGGCCAGTACCTCCTCTCTGGGACGGCCCAGAATAACGAACGACCAACCGATGTGTTCGTAACCGTGCCCTGAACACGTCGATGTGCGATTTCACACGACCTGACTTAGGGGGGGACCGTTGGCGGCCTCCAAAGTCGGCTTTGTTTCTCTGTGACGTCACAATCGGCGAAAACTCCCATAAGGAATGCATATGCGGCCTTTTCCGGCCATAACTCGCCTCCCTCTTGTCTGATAGAGACGAAAGCGGTACCGTTGCGTTCTGCTTCGGGAGTCGGTCACTCGAACACCGGATTCGACATCGTGGGCCGTCGTGGGGGGACGCTAGGGACCCCCCAATATCAGATTTCTGGCGAATTTGTCGGTTCCAAAATCGTTGCTTTTCCGCCTATTACTCGCCTCCCGATTGTCGGGTCGAGCCGAAAAAGGTACCGTTGGGTTCCGGAGCGCGCGCCGCTTCGAACGATAGCAAAAAATCGGGAATCGAATAAAAAAAAATTCAAATTTAATTATATTATTTTCCTTCAAACGGACATATCTCAGGTCTGGTAACTCCGATTCAAGAAATTCTTTTTTTCGAGCGTTCTACTCTTTGCGCTGATTCCAGCGAGGGGTCGTTTAATTGTCTGCCACATTCACGAGCCCAGATATTCGGCCAAACGTGCCGAAAAAAATATTAAATTAATTATTTTTCAATTTATACCGTGTCTAAAATCGTTGGTTTTCGGGCCATAACACGCCTTTCCCTTGTCCGATCGAGACGAACGACCCATCGTTGCGTTCTTCTACTCGAGACGATCACTCGAACACCAAAATCGACCTCTTGGGACCTCGTTTGGGGTCGCCGGAGCCCCCGCAAGAAATTTTATTTAAACGGAGATATCTGAGCTCTGTTAACTCCGATTCGGAAAATTCTTTTTTTCTAGCATTCTACTCTTTGCGCTGAATCCAGCGAGGGGTTGTTCTAGTGTCTGCTGCATTCACGAGATGAGATATTCGACTAAACGTACCGAAAAAAATGCCTATACTTTAACGTGGCGCGGCGAATTTTGTCAAAGTACAAATTCCCGTAAGAAATGCATTGCCTGGTTATCGGCCAGTACCTCCTCTCTGGGACGGCCCAGAATAACGAACGACCAACCGATGTGTTCGTAACCGTGCCCTGAACACGTCGATGTGCGATTTCACACGACCTGACTTAGGGGGGGACCGTTGGCGGCCTCCAAAGTCGGCTTTGTTTCTCTGTGACGTCACAATCGGCGAAAACTCCCATAAGGAATGCATATGCGGCCTTTTCCGGCCATAACTCGCCTCCCTCTTGTCTGATAGAGACGAAAGCGGTACCGTTGCGTTCTGCTTCGGGAGTCGGTCACTCGAACACCGGATTCGACATCGTGGGCCGTCGTGGGGGGACGCTAGGGACCCCCCAATATCAGATTTCTGGCGAATTTGTCGGTTCCGAAATCGTTGCTTTTCCGCCTATTACTCGCCTCCCGATTGTCGGGTCGAGCCGAAAAAGGTACCGTTGAGTTCCGGAGCGCGCGCCGCTTCGAACGATAGCAAAAAATCGGGGATCGAATAAAAAAAAATTCAAATTTAATTATATTATTTTCCTTCAACCGAACATATCTCAGCTGTGGTAACTTCGATTCGGGAAATTCTTTTTTTCGAGCGTTCTTCTCTTTTCGCTGATTCCAGCGAGGGGTCGTTGAATTGTCTGCTGCATTCACGAGCTGAGATATTCCACCAAACGTACCGAAAAAAATATTAATTTAATTATTTTTCAATTTATACCGTGTCTAAAATCGTTGGTTTTCGGGCCATAACACGCCTTTCGCTTGTCCGATCGAGACGAACGACCCATCGTTGCGTTCTTCTACTCGAGACGATCACTCGAACACCAAAATCGACCTCTTGGGACCTCGTATGGGGTCGCCGGAGCCCCCCGCAAGAAATTTTATTTAAACGGAGATATCTGAGCTCTGGTAACTCCGATTCGGAAAATTCTTTTTTTCTAGCATTCTACTCTTTGCGCTGAATCCAGCGAGGGGTTGTTCTAGTGTCTGCTGCATTCACGAGATGAGATATTCGACTAAACGTACCGAAAAAAATGCCTATACTTTAACGTGGCGCGGCGAATTTTGTCAAAGTACAAATTCCCGTAAGGGGTCGCCAGAGCCCCCGCAAGAAATTTTATTTAAACGGAGATATCTCAGCTTTGGTAACTCCGATTCGGAAAATTCTTTTTTTCGAGCGTTCTTCTCTTTGCGCTGATTCCAGCGAGGGGTCGTTTAATTGTCTGCCACATTCACGAGCCCAGATATTCGGCCAAACGTGCCGAAAAAAATATTAAATTAATTATTTTTCAATTTATACCGTGTCTAAAATCGTTGGTTTTCGGGCCATAACACGCCTTTCGCTTGTCCGATCGAGACGAACGACCCATCGTTGCGTTCTTCTACTCGAGACGATCACTCGAACACCAAAATCGACCTCTTGGGACCTCGTATGGGGTCGCCGGAGCCCCCCGCAAGAAATTTTATTTAAACGGAGATATCTGAGCTCTGGTAACTCCGATTCGGAAAATTCTTTTTTTCTAGCATTCTACTCTTTGCGCTGAATCCAGCGAGGGGTTGTTCTAGTGTCTGCTGCATTCACGAGATGAGATATTCGACTAAACGTACCGAAAAAAATGCCTATACTTTAACGTGGCGCGGCGAATTTTGTCAAAGTACAAATTCCCGTAAGAAATGCATTGCCTGGTTATCGGCCAGTACCTCCTCTCTGGGACGGCCCAGAATAACGAACGACCAACCGATGTGTTCGTAACCGTGCCCTGAACACGTCGATGTGCGATTTCACACGACCTGACTTAGGGGGGGACCGTTGGCGGCCTCCAAAGTCGGCTTTGTTTCTCTGTGACGTCACAATCGGCGAAAACTCCCATAAGGAATGCATATGCGGCCTTTTCCGGCCATAACTCGCCTCCCTCTTGTCTGATAGAGACGAAAGCGGTACCGTTGCGTTCTGCTTCGGGAGTCGGTCACTCGAACACCGGATTCGACATCGTGGGCCGTCGTGGGGGGACGCTAGGGACCCCCCAATATCAGATTTCTGGCGAATTTGTCGGTTCCAAAATCGTTGCTTTTCCGCCTATTACTCGCCTCCCGATTGTCGGGTCGAGCCGAAAAAGGTACCGTTGGGTTCCGGAGCGCGCGCCGCTTCGAACGATAGCAAAAAATCGGGAATCGAATAAAAAAAAATTCAAATTTAATTATATTATTTTCCTTCAAACGGACATATCTCAGGTCTGGTAACTCCGATTCAAGAAATTCTTTTTTTCGAGCGTTCTACTCTTTGCGCTGATTCCAGCGAGGGGTCGTTTAATTGTCTGCCACATTCACGAGCCCAGATATTCGGCCAAACGTGCCGAAAAAAATATTAAATTAATTATTTTTCAATTTATACCGTGTCTAAAATCGTTGGTTTTCGGGCCATAACACGCCTTTCCCTTGTCCGATCGAGACGAACGACCCATCGTTGCGTTCTTCTACTCGAGACGATCACTCGAACACCAAAATCGACCTCTTGGGACCTCGTTTGGGGTCGCCGGAGCCCCCGCAAGAAATTTTATTTAAACGGAGATATCTGAGCTCTGTTAACTCCGATTCGGAAAATTCTTTTTTTCTAGCATTCTACTCTTTGCGCTGAATCCAGCGAGGGGTTGTTCTAGTGTCTGCTGCATTCACGAGATGAGATATTCGACTAAACGTACCGAAAAAAATGCCTATACTTTAACGTGGCGCGGCGAATTTTGTCAAAGTACAAATTCCCGTAAGAAATGCATTGCCTGGTTATCGGCCAGTACCTCCTCTCTGGGACGGCCCAGAATAACGAACGACCAACCGATGTGTTCGTAACCGTGCCCTGAACACGTCGATGTGCGATTTCACACGACCTGACTTAGGGGGGGACCGTTGGCGGCCTCCAAAGTCGGCTTTGTTTCTCTGTGACGTCACAATCGGCGAAAACTCCCATAAGGAATGCATATGCGGCCTTTTCCGGCCATAACTCGCCTCCCTCTTGTCTGATAGAGACGAAAGCGGTACCGTTGCGTTCTGCTTCGGGAGTCGGTCACTCGAACACCGGATTCGACATCGTGGGCCGTCGTGGGGGGACGCTAGGGACCCCCCAATATCAGATTTCTGGCGAATTTGTCGGTTCCGAAATCGTTGCTTTTCCGCCTATTACTCGCCTCCCGATTGTCGGGTCGAGCCGAAAAAGGTACCGTTGAGTTCCGGAGCGCGCGCCGCTTCGAACGATAGCAAAAAATCGGGGATCGAATAAAAAAAAATTCAAATTTAATTATATTATTTTCCTTCAACCGAACATATCTCAGCTGTGGTAACTTCGATTCGGGAAATTCTTTTTTTCGAGCGTTCTTCTCTTTTCGCTGATTCCAGCGAGGGGTCGTTGAATTGTCTGCTGCATTCACGAGCTGAGATATTCCACCAAACGTACCGAAAAAAATATTAATTTAATTATTTTTCAATTTATACCGTGTCTAAAATCGTTGGTTTTCGGGCCATAACACGCCTTTCGCTTGTCCGATCGAGACGAACGACCCATCGTTGCGTTCTTCTACTCGAGACGATCACTCGAACACCAAAATCGACCTCTTGGGACCTCGTATGGGGTCGCCGGAGCCCCCCGCAAGAAATTTTATTTAAACGGAGATATCTGAGCTCTGGTAACTCCGATTCGGAAAATTCTTTTTTTCTAGCATTCTACTCTTTGCGCTGAATCCAGCGAGGGGTTGTTCTAGTGTCTGCTGCATTCACGAGATGAGATATTCGACTAAACGTACCGAAAAAAATGCCTATACTTTAACGTGGCGCGGCGAATTTTGTCAAAGTACAAATTCCCGTAAGGGGTCGCCAGAGCCCCCGCAAGAAATTTTATTTAAACGGAGATATCTCAGCTTTGGTAACTCCGATTCGGAAAATTCTTTTTTTCGAGCGTTCTTCTCTTTGCGCTGATTCCAGCGAGGGGTCGTTTAATTGTCTGCCACATTCACGAGCCCAGATATTCGGCCAAACGTGCCGAAAAAAATATTAAATTAATTATTTTTCAATTTATACCGTGTCTAAAATCGTTGGTTTTCGGGCCATAACACGCCTTTCGCTTGTCCGATCGAGACGAACGACCCATCGTTGCGTTCTTCTACTCGAGACGATCACTCGAACACCAAAATCGACCTCTTGGGACCTCGTATGGGGTCGCCGGAGCCCCCCGCAAGAAATTTTATTTAAACGGAGATATCTGAGCTCTGGTAACTCCGATTCGGAAAATTCTTTTTTTCTAGCATTCTACTCTTTGCGCTGAATCCAGCGAGGGGTTGTTCTAGTGTCTGCTGCATTCACGAGATGAGATATTCGACTAAACGTACCGAAAAAAATGCCTATACTTTAACGTGGCGCGGCGAATTTTGTCAAAGTACAAATTCCCGTAAGAAATGCATTGCCTGGTTATCGGCCAGTACCTCCTCTCTGGGACGGCCCAGAATAACGAACGACCAACCGATGTGTTCGTAACCGTGCCCTGAACACGTCGATGTGCGATTTCACACGACCTGACTTAGGGGGGGACCGTTGGCGGCCTCCAAAGTCGGCTTTGTTTCTCTGTGACGTCACAATCGGCGAAAACTCCCATAAGGAATGCATATGCGGCCTTTTCCGGCCATAACTCGCCTCCCTCTTGTCTGATAGAGACGAAAGCGGTACCGTTGCGTTCTGCTTCGGGAGTCGGTCACTCGAACACCGGATTCGACATCGTGGGCCGTCGTGGGGGGACGCTAGGGACCCCCCAATATCAGATTTCTGGCGAATTTGTCGGTTCCAAAATCGTTGCTTTTCCGCCTATTACTCGCCTCCCGATTGTCGGGTCGAGCCGAAAAAGGTACCGTTGGGTTCCGGAGCGCGCGCCGCTTCGAACGATAGCAAAAAATCGGGAATCGAATAAAAAAAAATTCAAATTTAATTATATTATTTTCCTTCAAACGGACATATCTCAGGTCTGGTAACTCCGATTCAAGAAATTCTTTTTTTCGAGCGTTCTACTCTTTGCGCTGATTCCAGCGAGGGGTCGTTTAATTGTCTGCCACATTCACGAGCCCAGATATTCGGCCAAACGTGCCGAAAAAAATATTAAATTAATTATTTTTCAATTTATACCGTGTCTAAAATCGTTGGTTTTCGGGCCATAACACGCCTTTCCCTTGTCCGATCGAGACGAACGACCCATCGTTGCGTTCTTCTACTCGAGACGATCACTCGAACACCAAAATCGACCTCTTGGGACCTCGTTTGGGGTCGCCGGAGCCCCCGCAAGAAATTTTATTTAAACGGAGATATCTGAGCTCTGTTAACTCCGATTCGGAAAATTCTTTTTTTCTAGCATTCTACTCTTTGCGCTGAATCCAGCGAGGGGTTGTTCTAGTGTCTGCTGCATTCACGAGATGAGATATTCGACTAAACGTACCGAAAAAAATGCCTATACTTTAACGTGGCGCGGCGAATTTTGTCAAAGTACAAATTCCCGTAAGGGGTCGCCAGAGCCCCCGCAAGAAATTTTATTTAAACGGAGATATCTCAGCTTTGGTAACTCCGATTCGGAAAATTCTTTTTTTCGAGCGTTCTTCTCTTTGCGCTGATTCCAGCGAGGGGTCGTTTAATTGTCTGCCACATTCACGAGCCCAGATATTCGGCCAAACGTGCCGAAAAAAATATTAAATTAATTATTTTTCAATTTATACCGTGTCTAAAATCGTTGGTTTTCGGGCCATAACACGCCTTTCCCTTGTCCTATCGAGACGAACGACCCATCGTTGCGTTCTTCTACTCGAGACGATCACTCGAACACCAAAATCGACCTCTTGGAACCTCGTTTAAGGTCGCCAGAGCCTCTGCTATAAATTATATTTTAACCGGAGATATCTCAGCTGAGTTCAATGTCCCGTAAGGAATGCATGGGCTGTGTTAAATGGTCTGTTCCCGCTGTTTACCCGTAGAATCACAGATATCCAACACGCGTCATCAATCTAGGCGCCCAACGTGATACTGTCTACACATCAAATCACGATTTCTCCATATAAAATGCTATCAAGTCGCAAAAGTGCTAATGAACGGCTCCACGAACTCACGAAGCCACCGAATTGGTCGTGAGACACTGCATGAGCCTTTTAACGATCCCTAGTGTACCGAATAGGTCCCTAACCCTGAGTTTAACGCCTACAATCAACTGTCGCCAGTTTTCGCCCACCCGAATATGTGGTAGGGCGACATTTGGTGACGCTTGGCGACACTTTAAGGGCTATATTATATCGTCGATAACACAAGTTTCACGTGTTTTATCAGCATAAACGAGGTTGGAACGCGTTGTACGTCGAGCGTATAGCGAGTTTTGCGCCAGCGATCAACTGTCGCCAGTTTTCGCCCACCCGAATATGAGGTAGGGCGACATTTGGTGACGCTTGGCGACACTTTGAGGGCTTTATCATATCGTCGATAACACAAGTTTCACGTGTTTTATCAGCATAAACGAGGTTGGAACGCGTTGTACGTCGAGCGTATAGCGAGTTTTGCGCCAGCGATCAACTGTCGCCAGTTTTCGCCCACCCGAATATGTGGTAGGGCGACATTTGGTGACGCTTGGCGACACTTTAAGGGCTATATTATATCTTCGATAACACAAGTTTCACGTGTTTTATCAGCATAAACGAGGTTGGAACGCGTTGTACGTCGAGCGTATAGCGAGTTTTGCGCCAGCGATCAACTGTCGCCAGTTTTCGCCCACCCGAATATGAGGTAGGGCGACATTTGGTGACGCTTGGCGACACTTTGAGGGCTTTATCATATCGTCGATAACACAAGTTTCACGTGTTCGATCAGCATAAACGAGGTCGGAACGCGTTGTACTTCGAGCGGAGAGCGATTATAGCCAAGTTCAGGACCTTAAACAGACACACGGCTTCGCAATTTCGGTTTGCAAACCCCAGAAAATCGTAAAAATGGGTGTCTAGGCGTGATAATTGTACTGATAACCGGAGTTGCGTGCGTCAGGTATCCATAAACGAGGTACGCCCGTGATTTCTAACTGGCTCAGAGCACGCATAGCGAAAATAAAGACCTCAAACCGGGATATTCTTCACAATCGGCCTCTGAAATCGCCCTTTTTAGGCACAAAATGGACTCTGGCCGTGCTCCGGATTGTCTGATCCGGATATCTACGGTTGCGCCGAATTTGTCCTGTCGCGCCGGTCACGGACATGTGTCGATATTGAGGCTGGGTCCCCTACGTAAAGAGTTATAGGCAAAAAACGCGTTGAGCGAGCCGTGCTCAGCCGAGCGTGGCCAGACGGACTCTGTGACGTAATAATGACACGAGAAAAACTTTTTTCATCGAATTCTTGTCGCGCGCTCATATCGTATTGAAGAGTCGCTTGAGCAGGACGCGCAGAAATGAATACCGTTAATCAAACGAGTGTGATGGATTCCCAAGACATCGGGTAAGCTTTTATGCATGTTACTGCCTGATATACTATACTGCATGCGCCGGTAAGCACTTTATTATAGTCTGCAAGATATAATTTTGCTATATAGGGGCGTGCGTACATATTAGGAACGATCCAATGCCTGCATTGCAATAGCGTAGAAATACCCGCGTATCGATGCGAAACTTTTGTTTTTTAGACAAAGTACCTCGATATCTTCGGCGCATACACCAACAGAGGACACGAAGTGAGTTATTATGCAGCTTATCAGTCTATAAATAATAATTCAGACTAATAATTAAAGGGTTCGTACGCCGAAGAGAATCAGGCAAGAAACCTGTTTCGTCTGCGGTTTTTTCACTAGAGGACAGCGCTCTCGGCACTTGAGAACAGTGCACAATTGGAAGAGAGAGAGGATATTAGAGTGAGATTGCTGTTAATTATCGATGGCATTTTCACCGTGAAATAATTGTGTCGTGTTGTTCAAGGTCTAATCGTTTCGAGCGACAAGAGAGGAGGAATAAGGTGACCGAGTCGCGCAGAAAAGCCATGAAAATCCGTTTGGCGCACCTGCGCACTGATAAAGGTTAGCCCCGGAAGTCAAATAAAATTATATCTACCTCCATCTAATTCGATTTACTCATCAAGATGCCGTTTCGCCAGTTGTGAAGGAGGAAGACGCCGCCGCTGTACAACACGCTGACCCGCTCCAACAAGAAATTATCGCGAACGGCGAGGAAGAAATTGTTTTCCAATCGGGTGAGTCCCAAGTTTCGATTGAACTATGATCGCGGTAATATCTCTGTTACAACTTTTCCCGTGACATGCATGCGTTTACCATGTGAATTTTTCATATCTAATCATATTTGAAGGTACGGAAAGCAAAAATATTGTCGAAACGATTTGCATACGGCAGCGGGGAGGCAAGTCAACCCTTTCGACGGAGCAAATCACCGCAATCGTGACGGACGACCGCTTGAAAGATTTTTTCCGCGACACCGGCCCGCTTAAAAGCTGCGTAGTCAAACATTTCATGATGGTGTGCTACCTGACGTTTGATCAGATGAGAACAAAACTAAGATTCATAAAACAAATTTTATTAGGACACGGGAGCTGTAATTGATATTGTTTTCGATATCGTTTTTTTTATATTTTGGCTGACATTAAATTTTTTCACCCGCAAATGTTGCAAAGTTGTCTTATGGGATAGGTACGTATGGGCGAGACTTTATCATATGGTTGGCGCCGCGCGATTTGATCTGTGTCGCTCATAGTTCCACTTAAGGTTGTGAAAAAAACCGTACAGTAAATAGAAAGCTTACTGGTGTCCATATCAGCCCCATCCCTTAGCCTGGAGCTGTATTTCTGTAGATTGGAACCTGGAAATGTACCTGCAGTTTCGCCTTCATGACATGAAATGTCGCCATGCGTCGCCTCTGATGACGTCACATGACGGGAAGAGAATCCCACACGCGCTGCACTCCTTCTGATCACGCCCAAACCCAATTCGGCACTGTAGTTTGGAACATGGAACTGTAATTGTAGTGTCGCCATTATAAATTGAAGTGTCGCCATTTGTCGCCGTCGCCTCTGATGACGTCACATCACGAAAAAGACAATCCTTCACGCGCTGCACACCATCTAATCACGCTCAAACTCAATTCAGCACTGTAGATCGGAACCTGGAACTGTAATCGCAGTGTCGCCAACGGACCACTAAAACCATACCCAGGCCAGACTGATCGTTCAAGAGGCAGTATGCATGCTGTGTCGTATGCCAGCCGCATTCGCTTTTCGTGTACAATTCTATTGTGGTCTTCTTTCGAGGCGTTAGAGTTTCATCGAACTAGAAATACGCTGCGAAGTGGGTGTCGCCTTTCGATCACTAAGACCATACCTAGTCAAGACTGATCGTACAAGAGGCGGTATCCATGCTGTGTCGTATGCTAGCTGCATTCGCTGGTCTTGTACAAATCTATTGTGATCTTCGTATGAGGCGGTAGACTTTATTCGAACTAGAAATACGCTGTGACGTGGGTGTCGCCATGAAACCACTAAAACCATACCCAGGCAAGACTGATCCTTCAAGAGGCAGTATCCATGCTCTGTCGTATGCCGGTCGCATTCGCTGCTCGTGTACAAATCTATTGTGATCTTCGTACGAGGCGGTAGACTTTATTCGAACTGGAAATACGCTGTGACGTGGGTGTCGCCATGAAACCACTAAAACCATACCCAGGCAATACCGATCCTTCAAGAGGCTGTATCCAATCTTCGGCGCTTGCGCGCTACGCTACAGTGATCGGCTACAAGTCAGTTTTCGCAAAATAATGAATCTAGCCATCTGTGTGACGTAACAATGCCACTGGAAAATTTATTGGCCTCATTTTCGTAGCGGCGCGCATTTCCTGGTGAACCTTGGCGTGTAACGCTGCTCTGTTACGATTCTCTCGCATGAAATCGGCGATTCAGTGATAAAGGGTATGGACACTGCGAATGTCGAAGCGATCAGGTGAGTCTTTCGTCATTTATCACATACAACTCCGCTAATATTGTCATGTATCGCGAGCAGTCCCATAAAGATTGGTCCAGTAAAAAGCGTAAGAAAAGACAGGTGCCGCATTTGCCAAAAATGGACAAAAGGACATTTATCTAGACACTTGCGAACAGTACACAAGCTGACGGCAGCTCAAATCGCAAAAGAGTGAGATTGTAAACGGTACAATTACCGTGAACAGGAGCGAACGATCGCTACTTTTTTCAGGTCAGCACGTTGCGCGGTACCGACGAAGCGACATCGCTCACGATCGTGGTGTACTATTTGCTCGCGATCGATAAGCCGAGCTTACGTGTCGGGGCACTGGAGAAACGCACACCTGGATAAAATACGTGACGGTTTCACCGTAGGTGGAGACGCTTACAGAAATAATTTTAAAAAGTTATCGTTTGAAACGGACTTTGCAACCGTGAGTATCTCCGCGAACCGGGTCGCTTCGATTTATAAAATAATTGCGATTCGTTTCCTTCAGCTGCTCTCCGCGTATCGTAGGCATCGCAAACTACAACTGCTGGACGAATTTAATACGAATATGGTGGTGAGCAAAGTCAAATCGACGTTCAGGAAGTTTGTTGCTGATGAGCCCGACCGACTGTTGAAATTTATCGGCAACCAGGACGAGGAGCTGTCTGCCAGCACCATTTTCAACACGTTAACGTCACTGAAAGGATTTTTGGAGTTCGCGCGTTTGCATTTTCCCGCGATACTGGACAAAATAGTGTCGCCGGAGAACGTGGTCAGAGTCTTGCGGATCATCGCCACATATTCGCGAGCCACGAACAAGAGACGAAAACGACAAAACGAAAAGCGTCTGTCGCTCGACATGGACGCTATTGACAGAAATTGGGGAAATTTGAAAAGGTTCGTACTGTCATGGTGATATTAAACGGTTCAAAGTTTACCGTTTGATTATTTTCAGAATGATAAACTCCGAGGCGTTTAACGACGACCTTACCCGACCGATCACAAAAGAAAATATCCGCGATTGTTTGGCAGCGACGGTAATCAGCATAGGAATGGCGTCAGGGACACGACTGTCGTATTTCAGAAGAGTAACCGCGCGAGAGCTAAGTCGCCCGCTCGCTTCGGTCGACGACACCACAAGTTTAGTGGTGCAAGTCGACCAGAACAAATCCAGCTCGCAGCAGGGCCTGTTCGTAATGAGCCAACGCGACTACGACCGATTTAAGAACGTAAGCGTTACAATGTCGCCGACGTGTTACAAAATGATCTACGACCTGTTGTCCATTCAGATTTGCCAGCAAAGCAACCCGAGTTTCGATTACGAACAAGACACAGTCGCGCTCAGAAACTCAAACAGCGAGCCGTACAAAAATCTTTCGGTGCTCGTAATCGAATATCTTCTTCGCAACCAAGTGGCACTGACGTACCAGCACTTACGTAAAATCGTCGCGACTTTGGCGAGCTCGGCCGACGAGGTTGGTCAAAGTCAGGTATCGATCTCCTCTTCGCACAGCACGGAAGTGGCCTGTCTACATTACGATGGGATCGGGAGAGCTCGAAAAGCGGTCGCTGGATCGATCCTTATCAGACAATTACTCTCGAATGCCATGTCCAGCCGACTCGAGAGCATATATTCGGATTTGGCCGCGTCAAAACGCGGATCAGCTCAAGGTATGTGCAGTCGACTAAAAGTAATACGCAATCGATTCGAAATCAGTTACGCATCAAGATTCGTGTGAATCAGCGACCGGTATTGCAAATACTCCGAAACCAGAGGGCAGCAAGTTTGCGGCGAGCGATCCAAGTACGACGGCCGCGAACTGTGCTCACGGCATTGATTGTAATGAAGGTGAATGAACGACAAAGTGATATCTTCAATCTCGAAACGCTATTACCGTCTGAATATTCAATCGCGCAGGCGGTGAACTTGAAGGTCTCGCCAGCACCATTTGCAAACGCCAGAGAGGTGCCAAGTCACGTTTAACAGAGCAGCAAGTCAGAAGACTGCTTAACGAGGATCGGCTGCGTGCATTTTACGAAAAAGATGGTCGTCTGCTGAGCAAAATTGTACACGACTACAAAAGCGAGTGTTGCCTGAGTTTTCAGCAGATGCGCGAAAAAATTAAATTTATCAAAAATTGTCTGATTAGAAATAAATACGGGTGAACGAAGCTGCTGTTTGTTTTATCGTTTCGTGGAAGGAACTTTTCACTTTGAGGATAGGTGTTGACATTATTTCCACCCCTGAAATCGGAAAAAAAAATCAGACACGCGTATAAAACAGTTAAGTCCTACCCACCTCGAAAAAGTTGAAGTTTTTTCTGTCGAATATTTTCCAAGTCCGAGATCTCTCCACTTTAAGCCAGGGTCGAGATCGAAAAATACTTGAAGTTCGGCCGACGAAGACCGAGCCAAATCCCGGTGATTTTTTTTCGGACTCCAACGAAAACAATAAGCGCGCAGCGAGGCCCGATCGCCGACCAAAAACCACCCAAGAACCGTGGCGATCTTTTTCGGACTCTGACGAAAAAAAAAGTCCCCGCGCGCGCCCCAAATTAACGGGGCGTGCGCGGGGACACACTTTCAAGCACGAAATCAAAAACGAAAATATTTGCTACTTAAACCAACGGCTGCTGATCAAGGCGGGCGCAGGCAGCACCGTTTTGAATAGGTGTGTTCGCCCGACTCCGCCGCGGGCTTGCGTCCGTCTATCCGGGGGCCCTTCCGGATAGACGACCGCGACAGCCCGCAGCGGAGTGGGGAACGCTGCCTGCATCCCGTCAAGATCAGCGACCGTCTCCCACTTCTACTTCACTGCTTCTACTTGTGCTCACCATTCCGGGCTGATGAACGGCCCCATCCTTCGCTTGCTCGGTTGAATTTCTTCACTTTGACATTCAGAGCACTGGGCAGAGCTCGCATTACCCAGAGTCATTTTCTCAGTGCGGAGTACCCGTACTGTTAACCATCTTTCGATCTCTCGTCTGAATTTCTTCACTTTGACATTCAGAGCACTGGGCAGAGCTCGCATTACCCAGAGTAATTTTCTCAGTGCGGAGTACCCGTACTGTTAACCGTATTTCGGTTTCGCGGCTAAATTTCTTCACTTTGACATTCAGAGCACTGCTCGCTCGTCGCGCTACCGCGTCCTTCGACGCGGGAGAGGCCAGGGTTGCCACGCCCCGCAAAGTTCGTTTTCCGCGCCGGCCTCGCCCTCGACCGGCGTTGTACCTTGGAGACTAACGAAAGACTAACGCTTGCGCCCCGCATCGCTTCTGGTCGGCGACTTGTTCAAGGCCGCCGCGCATTCTGACGTGGCAATTGACGACTTTCGCTACACCTTAACGGCCAATCCTGACCGGCTGCGTCACACCGACTCCACCGCAAGGAATTCAACGATTTTTTTCGCCACAGTTTCGCCACGGTTTCGCGGCTGAATTTCTTCACTTTGACATTCAGAGCACTGGGCAGAGCTGCTTTACCCAGAGTCAATTTCTCAGTACGGAAAACCCGGACTGCTACGAGGTCGCTTCCCGGCAGGGCTTCGGGTGAGGTAGGGTCACCATTGCCGCTCGAAGGCGATACAAACCGACCACAGTCCGCCGCTGCTAGCTCTACCGGTGGCTCGCTCGTCGCGCTACCGCGTCCTTCGACGCGGGGAGGCCAGGGTTGCCACGCCCCGCAAAGTTCGTTTTCCGCGCCGGCCTCGCCCTCGACCGGCGTTGTACCTTGGAGACTAACGAGAGAACGCACTCTCCTTTACTGCGCAAGGCGAACGGACTGTCCCGACAACATGCGGGACTCACGGGCCGATCGCACCCGCGGTTCCCAACACGAAGCCAGAGTCGTACGAACGCTTGCGCCCCGCATCGCTTCTGGTCGGCGACTTGCTTAGGGCCGCCGAGCATTCTGACGTGGCAATTGACGACTTTCGCTACACCTTAACGGCCAATCCTGACCGGCTGCGTCACACCGACTCCACCGCAAGGAATTCAACGATTTTTTTCGCCACAGTTTCTCAATGAAAACGTTCTCTGCGATCGGCGACTTGCTTAAGGCCGCCTCGCATTCTGTTTCGTTCGTCGCGGCTGAAGACCGGGCCCTAGAGGCGTTCGGACCCGTTCCCCGCTCGCGCTCCGCATCGCGTCGGCGACTTGCTTAAGGCCGCCGAGCATTCTGACGTGGCAATTGACGACTTTCGCTACACCTTAACGGCCAATCCTGACCGGCTGCGTCACACCGACTCCACCGCAAGGAATTCAACGATTTTTTTCGCCACAGTTTCTCAATGAAAACGTTCTCGCCGTTCGGACTCCAAGCTTCAAGCGGCATATTCCCTCCGTCAATTCCTTCGCATCGTTTTTCGAGTCTCGGGAAAATCCGCCATGGTAACGGTCTCACCGTGCGACGCTCTTGGCGACGCGACGCCTGACAGGCGCCTTTCGATTTATGCACCACCATCCACAATTTCGCGCTCCCTCTCCAGGATCGAACCCTGATCCGGTCGCAGACACCGAAGCTGCCATTCACGCGTGGGTATCCGGAGCGTTGTCGGTAACTGCTCGCCTTCCGCGGACGGTCGGCGCTCATTTGCATGTACCGGCTCCAGGACGGCCACGACGCGAGAGGCGTGCGGCTGGCCGCGACACCTATTCACCATCTTTCGGGCATACGTAAACGCTCTTTCGCAACACCGACAGGCCGACGCGCGGCAGGAGCGGCATCTAATATCGCTGCGGGTTCTCGTTTCGCCCGTCAACTTGCGTTCACGCTATAATCGTGCATAGGTCCGTGTTCTCGTGAGAGGTAAGGGAGTCGCGACGCGAACGGACGCTTCCGGCAAAGCGCGGGACTCACGGGCCGCAACAACCCGCAGTTCCCGAATCGTAACCGGAGTCGGACGAACTTTCGCGACAACCTCTCCTCGACCATCGACCGCGAGCAGGCCGTGGCCCGCCCCGGGAAGCCCATTCGACGGTGCGTCGCGCGCACAACGACGCCGCCAGGGCGAGATGCCCCGCCGACGCCGAAGCGCGCCGCCGCTCCCGACACAAAGCGACCCCGAGCTGACGACAGGACCTTATCGTTTATACTCAAGACGGTCCCGCCAGGATTTGAACTCTCTTCGGCACTTCGGTTCCGACCGCCGCCGAACGCCACGGAGCCGCGCCCGAGAAGCCGAAAGTCGCTCCGGCCGAGCGTACCGCGCGCGGAGGCGCGATCGCGACGGCCGGGTCGACAAACGACGAGGGCCCGAACCCCGCGCCTTGACGACGGCGCTCGTGAACCGTAGAACGACGGGCCTCGCGACCCGACGCCCAAACATTCAGGTTTGTCCTTACCGTGAGCGGCCCGCGAAGGCCGCCACACGCACGATTCGCGGTTGGGGAGTATCCACCGTCCAGAGTCGTCTCATAGTCAGTCGCAACGTATTCCGACAACGCGCGGGATTCCGGCCCACGCACCGACCTTCGCTCTTGATTATTGAAAACGCTCTCGGCGAGCGTTCCCGCAACAGTTCGCACCGCCGCCGGTCGACGAATTTCACTTCTGGCGGCGGGGCACGTTCATAAGGCACTTACCGTGCCATAGGTAGACACTTGAATGATATATCTCGCGCACTGCGAGGTCCGCCCCTGGGCGGGGACCAGGGTGTCGGCTACCTCCGACACCGGCGCCGCCGTTCTCAGCGCCCGCGTATGTACTTTCGCTCTCGATCGACCGACCGACCGTTGTCGGGTGGCCCGACGCCGCTTAGGACGCGGGCGCCCGCTTAAAGCTCAACAGAGTTTCGCCGTCCGGAGACGAGACGGCAGGCCCGTTTGCCGGATCTGGGACGCCACGATGCCGCGTCGCGATGCACGGAAAGGCGCCCGAGACCGCCGCCCGGGACCGAGGACGAAGTCCGTCAATTCCTAGTTTCGTTACGGGAAAAGCCGTCATGGTGACGGATTCCCTTTGCTGTACTTTCGCTCTCGATTAAAAGGCGTGCCCACCGTGTCGCGTCCACGCCGCGTCTTGATGAGTCCGCTCTCCGATATGCCTCATGGCTGTATGACAGGTGTAGGGTCACTAAGCACCGTATCCCTCCGTCTACGACATATCGGGCAAGCTCGCTCGCAGCGGCGATGGCGTCCGAAACGCAGGGACGCGACGCCCGTTCGCGCTGACGCGTCCTTCGACGCGCTGGAGGCAAGGGCCGCGAAGCCCAGCGTTGGACGAGGCATTTGTCGACTGTTCTCCACGCCCAAAGGCGTTCTCTACGCTTTCGCTCTCGATTATTCTCTACGCCGACGGGATGGGCAAGGACTGGTTTCGGGCCTTCGCCGTCTACCTTAGTTAGTCGCCCTACGCGCTCTCCGCCGCGTACTCGCGCGACGCCGGCCTACTTCCTCGACCGACGCCTGTATTTTTGCTGCCCCAGCTCATAATTTAGCTCCGCCGGCTCGCCGGAGTGCAACACACCGGTGCGCCGGCTTCTCGACGCCGGATTCTCTCCTCAGCAACGCCGACAGGCTCCGTGGGAAGGGTCGGGGTTCCAAGCCCGAAGGATAACGTTACGCGCCCGTCGCCAGTCAGGCAGGCGGGACGCGCGCCCTTCCCATAGTAGTCTCTTTTCGGAAACCCAGGTGAGTTTTTTCTACTCAGTCGTTTTTAAAAGGTAGGACCCCGGAATAAACCGGCGTCCAAGCCTGCCAAAAAACTCTCGCGTGTCGGCATACTCTGCCGCTCGGCACTCGGCCTCGCCGAGGTCCGAAAAACGACCAAGTCCAAAATCCTTACGTGCCGGTGAATTCGGCCTCTCGGTTATCGCACAAGCATATCGTGTCAGCAGGCGCCGAGCAGGCGCCTCTCCTATAATAGTCATTTTCCAGAAACCCTGGTGAGTTTTTTCGACTTAGTCGTTTTGGAAGGTCGCACCCGGGCCGGCGGGCCGAAAAATTTTTGCCGAACCAAAAAAAATTTTTTCCCGAAAAAAAAAATTTTTGCCCCGGAAAATAAAAAAAAATTAAAAAAAAATATTTTTCGAAAATGCCTCCCAGGGGAACCCACACACGAAGTTTCGGGCCGATCCGACCAACTTTGCCCAGTCCGGGCGTAAGGCGCCGTGTTAAGCTAAGGGCGAGGTGCCAAAAGCGCCCAAGTCCGAACTCCCGTAAGGAAAGCATATGGCGCCTGTGCGATAATCGACTAAGTCCGAAATTTTCCTCGGAAAAAGTTGATTTTTTTCGCCGGCCAAAAGTCCGCCTAAAGACCCCACACACGAAGTTTGGAACCGATCCGAGCAAGTCTGGCCGACCTATCGTAAGGCCCCGTGTTAAAGTATGAGCGAGGTGCCGAAAACGCCTAAGTCCGAACTCCCGTAAGGAATGCATGGGGCGAAAATCGAAAAAAAGTTAAAGTCAGAAATTTTTTTTTTTTCGTTTTAAATCACCTGGGGCAGTTCTTTAGACTCCGTAGAGACGATCGGTGAAGGAATTATCTCGATCCGTCAACTCCCGCGGCCTCCAGAGCCGGTCAAATGTCCGTTTTGGGCGGGCTTTAACCGGAGATATCTCGGCTCCGGTAGCTCCGATTTCGACAAACTTTTTTTTTCCGGATTCGTCTCGTGGCGCTGCTTCCGACAAGGGGTCCCGCGTGGGTCTGGCCCCAACAAAGGCCGAGCTATTCGCGAAAAACGCGTATCTCGGCTTCTGAGCGTCCTAGAGCTACGTGCATAGTCGCAATCGATTCGTGATGCCAAAGCGAGGGTGAAATTTTTACTTTTTCGTACGGCCTCCCAGCGCCACGAAAACGGTGTTTTCGTGTTCTACGGGCTCTCCCGAGTCCGTCGGTGTGCGGGAAATCAGAATCGAAAAAAAAAATTCAAAATTCAAATATAATATTTTCCTTCAACCGGATATATCTCGGCTCTGGTAACTCCGATTTTGAAAATTCTTTTTTTCGAGCGTTCTTCTCTTTTCGCTGATTCCAGCGAGGGGTCGTTGAATAGTCTGCTGCATCCACGAGCCGAGATATTCCACCAAACGTAGCGAAAAAAATATTAATTTAATGATTTTTCAATTTATAACGTGTCTAAAATCCTTGGTTTTTGGGCCATAACACGCCTTTCCCTTGTCCGATCGAGACGAAAATGGTACCGTTGCGTTCTGCTTCGCGAGTCGGTCACTCGAACACCGGATTCGACATCGTGGGCCGTCGTGGGGGGACGCTAGGGACCCCCCAATATCAGATTTCTGGCGAATTTGTCGGTTCCGAAATCGTTGCTTTTCCGCCTATTACTCGCCTCCCGATTGTCGGGTCGAGCCGAAAAAGGTACCGTTGGGTTCCGGAGCGCGCGCCGCTTCGAACGATAGCAAAAAATCGGGGATCGAATAAAAAAAAATTCAAATTTAATTATATTATTTTCCTTCAACCGAACATATCTCAGCTGTGGTAACTTCGATTCGGGAAATTCTTTTTTTCGAGCGTTCTTCTCTTTTCGCTGATTCCAGCGAGGGGTCGTTGAATTGTCTGCTGCATTCACGAGCTGAGATATTCCACCAAACGTACCGAAAAAAATATTAATTTAATTATTTTTCAATTTATACCGTGTCTAAAATCGTTGGTTTTCGGGCCAGGGTTAGGGTTAGGGTTAGGGTTAGGGTTAGGGTTAGGGTTAGGGTTAGGGTTAGGGTTAGGGTTAGGGTTAGGGTTAGGGACTTTATTGGCGCCTTCATTTTGCGTTAAAACGTGTCCGGGATCTCATCATCCATGCCCGTCATCGTGAGGTTGTGGAGCCGGACATAAATTTCGCATTAAGTTTACGTGCGTCGCGTTCTCGACGTCGTGAAAGGGGCTTAGGCGTATCATGGTAGGCGCCACGCTCGTTCTCACGATTTTGGGGATCAAAATCAAGAGTCAAAGAACAAAACTCCGTTCATCCAGGTTTATTTGTCTTTAAAAACGACTTGATGAATCTCATTTTTGAACGCATTTGCTGAAAGTTTAAATAGCATTCCGATTTATATTCGTGAACTATCCTGCTCAGTAGAGGTCCACGATCGTAATAAAACGCATGCAAACGAGAGTCTTTGATCAGTTTCTCCACTAGCTCGTTCGTCAACGTGGTCTTTGTCCCTCTCTGACGGTTGCATATCGAATTCGCTATTTCCTCGACGTCATTATCTGCGGGTTTGAATATGATTAGAAATGGAATTTTGGACAGTAATAGCAAATAGATTACCCTCATTTGTGACGATCCGTGTGTCCCGGTCCGTAGCGAATAAAGTTTCCGAATTAGCTCCGTTTGATTGCGTATCATTTTCGGTGCGAAAAGTGCTATCGTCCTCTGTTTGCAGCTCTGGTTGAACTGTGGTCGGGGTTGGGGTCGGTCTGACGATCCGTGTGTCCCGGTCCGTAGCGAATAGAGTTTCCGAATTAGCTCCGTTTGATTGCGTATCATTTTCGGTGCGTAAAGTGATATCGTCCTTTGTTGGCAGCTCAGGTTGAACTGCTGTCGGGGTTGGGGTCGGTCTGACGATCCGTGTGTCCCGGTCCGTAGCGAATAGAATTTCCGAATTAGCTCCGTTTGATTGGGTGTCATTTTCGGTGCGTAAAGTGATATCGTCCTTTGTTGGCAGCTCAGGTTGAACTGTGGTCGGGGTTGGGTTCGGTGATTCAAATGATCCTTAATCAACAGTTGCGGTCAGATATATGACGTTATAATTTTATAGGGCTTTACATACCTTCATTTGGGGGAGCTTTTGACGCGGCCAACTCCGCATATAAGTCATCGTGTGTACTGTTCACGGCTTTGCGGAGCATTTCTCTGCATAGAATCGCCCCGGCAGCCGCCCTCTTGGTCCTGCCTATCCCGTCATAGTGTCGACTCGCGACCTCCGTGCTGTGCGACGATGACATCGCAACATGATATTGTCCAATGTCGTCAAGCGAACTCGCCATCGTGGCGACTATTTTACGGAGGTGCTGGTACGTTAGGCTGACTTCGTGGGTACTGAGGTATTCCACGACACAAACCGATAAATTTTGGAACGGCTTGCCGTTCGAGTTTCGCAACGCGACTTCTTCCCGTGACAAATCCAAGTTTGGATTGGTTTGCTTGCAAATCTGAAATCGAAAAGAGGTTTTAGACCGCTCCATTACACGTTCATATCTTCGTAACACCTACCTGTTTGAATCGGTCATAGTCTTTTTGAGTCATAACCAACAAACCCTGACTCGACAGGCACTTGTTGTGGTTGACCTGTATGACTAACATTTCGGGATCGTTCACGGAACGGACGGCGTGGCTAAGCTCGTATCCGGTCACTCTACGAAAATATGACAGTCTCGTGCCACTTGCAAGTCCGACCTGGATGATTGTCGCGGCCAAGCAATCCCGCACGTTTTCGTCTGTTAACGGTTGATGGAGGTCTCTTTTAAACGTTTCGCTTTTGATCATTCTAAAAAAAAACACGCATATTAAACTTAAAACTTTACGATATTTTAACCTTAGCACGAACCTTTTGATATTCGGCCAATTTTTATTGATGACGTCCATGTCGAGAGACAAACGTTTCTCGTGCTGCCGCTTTCTTCTTTTATTGGTCGCTCTAGAGTACGTCGCGATGATTTGTAGGGCTCTCAGTTGGTTGTCCGGTGAAACCACTTTTTCCAACAATGCCGGATGCTGCATACGCGCAAATTCAAGAAATCCCTTTAGCGACGCCAGGGTGTTGAAAATAGTGCTCGCGGACAGTCTCCCGTCGGCGTTAGAAATGTACGTGACTAATTGTTCCGGCTCGTCAACCACAAACTTCTTGAAAACTGATTTTAGTTTGCTGACGACCATTTTGGTGTTGACTTCGTCGAGCGCTTGCACTTGGCGATGCCTTTCGTACAGGGAGAGGAGCTGTAATAAACGGATCTGCATTATTTCGGTAAAAAAGTGACACATTACCTTCAGAGTTACTCACGCTTGAAAAGTCGGACTCGAAGGTCAACTTTTTAAAGTTTTCCTGGTAGGTCTCGCAACCTATCCCGAAGCCGTCGCGTATTTTATCGGAATGGATAATCCTCCAGTGTGTTGCTTTATAGGCCGTGGCAACTGGTCTAGAACAGAGTCCACACCAAGACCGTGGGCGACATTCCTTGATGTATTGCTTGGGCTCGCGCAAGTAGCGAGCGGACCTGCGACATGTAATATTTTTTGGCTTCTAGTTGTTATAAATAAGCCAACGACAATCTTACTCTTTAATTCTCTCGACTGACCACTTATGAACGTTCCTCAGATGCCGCGTTCTATGACCTTTGGTGGGTATATGGCAGACTTGACATCGGTCGAGTCTTATTCTTTTAGTGGGTCGAATTGTAACAGGATCGCTGGAATAAACAATAAAACTCCGATATTCGCGGCTCTCTAGCGCTCCCTACGTGACCCCGCATCATCTAGTCACACATTGACGTGACCAGCGCGCGCTTAGGAGCCGGGAGGTGCGTCGTTTGTCATTCTGAGCCGTCCCAGAGAAGAGAAAATGGCAGAAAACCCCCAGAAATCCGATTATCGCCGCTCTCTAGCGCCCCTTACGTGACCCCACCCCATCGAGCCGCACATCGACGTCACCAGCGCGCGCTTAGGAGCCGGGAAGTGCGTCGTTTGTCATTATTAGCCGTCCCAGAGAAGAGATAATGGCCGGAAACCCTACCGGAAATCCGATATTCGCCGCTCTCTAGCGCCCCCACACGTGACCCCACCCCATCGAGCCGCGCATCGACGTCATCAGCGCGCGCTTAGGAGCCGGGAGGTGCGTCGTTTGTCATTCTGGGCCGTCCCAGAAAAGAGATATTTGCCGAAAACCGGTCCAGGCATTCCTTATGGGATTTCCGCCGACTGTGACGTCACGGCTAATCAAAGGCCACTTTGGAGGCCGCAAGCGGTCCTCCCCCAGGTCGGACATCATCGAGCTGCACATCGACGTGACCATCGCGCGATTTCCAACACTTCGGTGGCTCGTTCGTCGTGCTGGGCTCACCCAGAGTTGAGATATGGCACGAAAACTGGCCCATGCATTCCTTATGGAAGCTGGACTTCCGCAAAATCTCGCCATGTTAAAGTATAGGGAATTTTTCGAGACGTGTAGTCCAATAACTCAACTCGTGTATGTAGCACATAGTTAAACGATCCCGCGTTCGAATTGGCGCAAAGGGAAGAATACAATACAATAAGAATTTTCCGATTCGGAGTTACCGGGGCTGAGATAGCGACGAGTTATGGATACGAGTTACGGCCCGAAATCCAACTATTTTAGACTCGGTAAAAGCTACTTCGCCGAATCCTGCCACGCTAAAGTATAGGGATTTCAAAATAAGAAGAATTTTTCACTCACCCGGTGACTTGAGATTCCATTATATGCTCTTGATGCACGGTAATCCACCCCGAACGTCCTTCCAACGCGACAGTTCACTAGCATATGAGCGCGCGGCGAGAATTTTCTGGAAAAATATATTCCCGGGTCATTATTACGTCATAGAGGGCCCGAAATTTTTTTTCTCGAAAATCGGTCTGGGGCCCGCCGAAACACGTTTTTTGACGATTTTTATGCATTTTGGGCGGTTGTTGACACTGTATAAGGTCCTAAATCACGCTCTGGTTGTCTTGTGCCAAGTCTACAAGACGCCTAAACCAGTTTTACACGTAACCGGCACGCACAACTACCAATATAGACGATGCAGTACCCGCCGAAACACGGTTTTTGACGATTTTTATGCATTTTGGGCGGTTGTTGACACTGTATAAGGTCCTAAATCACGCTCTGGTTGTCTTGTGCCAAGTCTACAAGACGCCTAAACCAGTTTTACACGTAACCGGCACGCACAACTACCAATATAGACGATGCAGTACCCGCCGAAACACGGTTTTTGACGATTTTTATGCATTTTGGGCGGTTGTTGACACTGTTTAAGGTCCTAAATCACGCTCTGGTTGTCTTGTGCCAAGTCTACAAGACGCCTAAACCAGTTTTACACGTAACCGGCACGCACAACTACCAATATAGACGATGCAGTACCCGCCGAAACACGTTTTTTGACGATTTTTATGCATTTTGGGCGGTTGTTGACACTGTATAAGGTCCTAAATCACGCTCTGGTTGTCTTGTGCCAAGTCTACAAGACGCCTAAACCAGTTTTACACGTAACCGGCACGCACAACTACCAATATAGACGATGCAGTACCCGCCGAAACACGGTTTTTGACGATTTTTATGCATTTTGGGCGGTTGTTGACACTGTTTAAGGTCCTAAATCACGCTCTGGTTGTCTTGTGCCAAGTCTACAAGACGCCTAAACCAGTTTTACACGTAACCGGCACGCACAACTACCAATATAGACGATGCAGTACCCGCCGAAACACGGTTTTTGACGATTTTTATGCATTTTGGGCGGTTGTTGACACTGTTTAAGGTCCTAAATCACGCTCTGGTTGTCTTGTGCCAAGTCTACAAGACGCCTAAACCCGTTTTACACGTAACCGACACGCACAACTACCAATATAGACGATGCAGTACCCGCCGAAACACGGTTTTGGACTCGGTTAAAGCTATTTCGCCGAATCGCGCCACGCTAAAGTATGTGGATTTGACAACTACAAGAAATTTTCACTCACCCGGTGACTTGAGATTCCAATAAATGTTCTTGATGCACGGTAATCCACTCCGAACGTCCTTCTAACGCGACAGTTCACTAGCATATGAGCGCGCGGCGAGAATTTTCTGGAAAAATATATTCCCCGGTCATTATTACGTCATAGAGGGCCCGAAATTTTTTTTCTCGAAAATCGGTCTGGGGCCCGCCGAAACACGTTTTTTGACGATTTTTATGCATTTTGGGCGGTTGTTGACACTGTATAAGGTCCTAAATCACGCTCTGGTTGTCTTGTGCCAAGTCTACAAGACGCCTAAACCAGTTTTACACGTAACCGGCACGCACAACTACCAATATAGACGATGCAGTACCCGCCGAAACACGGTTTTTGACGATTTTTATGCATTTTGGGCGGTTGTTGACACTGTTTAAGGTCCTAAATCACGCTCTGGTTGTCTTGTGCCAAGTCTACAAGACGCCTAAACCAGTTTTACACGTAACCGGCACGCACAACTACCAATATAGACGATGCAGTACCCGCCGAAACACGGTTTTTGACGATTTTTATGCATTTTGGGCGGTTGTTGACACTGTATAAGGTCCTAAATCACGCTCTGGTTGTCTTGTGCCAAGTCTACAAGACGCCTAAACCAGTTTTACACGTAACCGGCACGCACAACTACCAATATAGACGATGCAGTACCCGCCGAAACACGGTTTTTGACGATTTTTATGCATTTTGGGCGGTTGTTGACACTGTTTAAGGTCCTAAATCACGCTCTGGTTGTCTTGTGCCAAGTCTACAAGACGCCTAAACCAGTTTTACACGTAACCGGCACGCACAACTACCAATATAGACGATGCAGTACCCGCCGAAACACGGTTTTTGACGATTTTTATGCATTTTGGGCGGTTGTTGACACTGTTTAAGGTCCTAAATCACGCTCTGGTTGTCTTGTGCCAAGTCTACAAGACGCCTAAACCAGTTTTACACGTAACCGGCACGCACAACTACCAATATAGACGATGCAGTACCCGCCGAAACACGATTTTTCACGATTTTTTCAATTTTTTTGGGTTTTTGACCGACTATTGCGGAGCAGTCACACTGTTTCAGGGCCTCAATCTCGCTGTGGTTGTCGTGTGCTCGGAGTACAACAGGGAGAGACCTCTTTTACGGGTCTCCGACACGGACCAGGAGCGATATCGACGGAGCAGTACCCGCCGAAACACTGTTTTTTACGATTTTTTGAATTTTGCGCGACAATTACGGGGCCGTGACACTGTTTAAGGTCCTAAATCTCGCTGTGGTTGTCTGGTGCAGGGCCTACAACAGGGAGAGACCTCTTTAACTGGTCTCCGACACGGACCAGTAGCGATATCGACAAAGCAGTACCCGCCGAAACAAGAGTTTGGACCTAATCGATTTTTGAGAAAATTTTGGAAAATTTTTTTTATCTCCGATTCCGATTTCCCGCACACCGACGGACTCGTGGGAGCCCGTAGAAGGCGAATACACTGTTTTGCGGGCGCTGGGAGGCCGTACGAAAAAGTAAAAATTTCACCCTCGTTCTGGCATCACGAGTCCATTGCGACTATGCACGTAGCTCTAGGACGCACAGGAGCCGAGATACGAGTTTTTCGCGAATAACTCGGCCCCTGTTGGGGCCAGACCCACGCGGGACCCCTCGTTGGAAGCGGCGCAGCGAGACGAATCCGGGAAAAAAAAATTATCGAATTCGGACCAACCGGAGCCGAGATATCTCCGGTTAAAGGCCGCCCAAAACGGACCTTTGACCGGCTCTGGAGGCCGAGCCGTTGGTCGGATCGGGATAATTCCTTTGCGGGGCGTCTTCAAACAGTGCGGGGAACGCGCCCGTGTGGTTTTTAGGTGAAAAAATTTTTTTCGGACTTTAACTTTTTCACGATCTCGGCCCCGTGTTATAGTATGGAGATTTCGGACTTAGAAAAAATCCGACGAGGTGAAAAATTTTTTTTCTTCGATTTCCAAATAAAGGCCACCGTCGGACTCGCGGGAGCCCGTAGACCGCCGCTAGCCACTTTTCCGGTCGCTGGGAGGCCGTACGAGAAAGAAAAATTTTCGCCCTCGCTTTGGCATCAGGAGTCCATTGCGACTATCCACGTAGCTCTACGGCGCACAGGAGCCGAGATACGAGTTTTTCGCGAATAACTCGGCCCCTGTTGGGGCCAGACCCACGCGGGACCCCTCGTTGGAAGCGGCGCAGCGAGACGAATCCGGGAAAAAAAAAATTATCGAATTCGGACCAACCGGAGCCGAGATATCTCTGGTTAAAGGCCGCCCAAAACGGACCTTTGACCGGCTCTGGAGGCCGAGCCGTTGGTCGGATCGGGATAATTCCTTTGCGGGGCGTCTTCAAACAGTGCGGGGAACGCGCCCGTGTGGTTTTTAGGTGAAAAAATTTTTTTTCGGACTTTAACTTTTTCACGATCTCGGCCCCGTGTTATAGTATGGAGATTTCGGACTTAGAAAAAATCCGACGAGGTGAAAAATTTTTTTTCTTCGATTTCCAAATAAAGGCCACCGTCGGACTCGGGGGAGCCCGTAGACCGCCGCTAGCCACTTTTCCGGTCGCTGGGAGGCCGTACGAGAAAGAAAAATTTTCGCCCTCGCTTTGGCATCAGGAGTCCATTGCGACTATCCACGTAGCTCTACGGCGCACAGGAGCCGAGATACGAGTTTTTCGCGAATAACTCGGCCCCTGTTGGGGCCAGACCCACGCGGGACCCCTCGTTGGAAGCGGCGCAGCGAGACGAATCCGGGAAAAAAAAAATTATCGAATTCGGACCAACCGGAGCCGAGATATCTCCGGTTAAAGGCCGCCCAAAACGGACCTTTGACCGGCTCTGGAGGCCGAGCCGTTGGTCGGATCGGGATAATTCCTTTGCGGGGCGTCTTCAAACAGTGCGGGGAACGCGCCCGTGTGGTTTTTAGGTAAAATTTTTTTTTTCGGACTTTAACTTTTTCACGATTTTCGGACTTAGTCGTTTTTCGACCTCGCCCATGCATTAACATAGGGCCCATACCGTAACATGGGCGGACCGCCTATACTTGGTCGGATCGGTTCCAAACTTCGTGTGGGGCCTCTCTAGGGACGCTTTTGGCCGGCGAAAAAGTTGAACTTTTTCCGAGGAAAATTTCGGACTTGGTCGTTTTTCGGACCTCGCCCATACCTTAACATAGGGCCCATACCGTAACATAGGCAAATCGCCTATACTTGCTCGGATCGGTTCCAAACTTCGTGTGAGGGGTCTCAAGGGACACTTTTGGCCGGCGAAAAAGTTGAACTTTTTCCGAGGAAAATTTCGGACTTGGTCGTTTTTCGGACCTCGCCCATACCTTAACATAGGGCCCATACCGTAACATAGGCAAATCGCCTATACTTGCTCGGATCGGTTCCAAACTTCGTGTGGGGCCTCTCTAGGGACGCTTTTGGCCGGCGAAAAAGTTGAACTTTTACGAGGAAAATTTCGGACTTGGTCGTTTTTCGGACCTCGCCCATACCTTAACATAGGGCCCATACCGTAACATAGGCAAATCGCCTATACTTGCTCGGATCGGTTCCAAACTTCGTGTGAGGGGTCTCAAGGGACACTTTTGGCCGGCGAAAAAGTTGAACTTTTTCCGAGGAAAATTTCGGACTTAGTCGTTTTTCGGACCTCGCCCATACCTTAACATAGGGCCCATACCGTAACATAGGCAAATCGCCTATACTTGGTCGGATCGGTTCCAAACTTCGTGTGGGGCCCCTCTAGGGATGCTTTTGGCCGGCGAAAAAGTTGAACTTTTTCCGAGGAAAATTTCGGACTTAGTCGTTTTTCGGACCTCGCCCATACCTTAACATAGGGCCCATACCGTAACATAGGCAAATCGCCTATACTTGGTCGGATCGGCTCCAAACTTCGTGTGGGGGGTCCCGTGGGAGGCCTTTGGGGAAAATTTTTTTTTTATTTTTTTTTTATTTTTTCGGAAAAAAAAAATTATTTTTCGGGAAAAAAATTTTTTCTGGCCGGCGAAAATTTTCCGGCCCCCCGGCCCGGGTGCGGCTCTGAAAAACGACTAAGTAGAAAAAAGTCACCAGGGTTTTCGGAAAAAGACTAATATAGGAAGGGGCGCGCGCCCGGCGCCTGACGGGAGGCCGGGCGCGAAACGTTGAATCTGCCGGCGAGAGGGGCTGTCGGCGCGGCGGAACTGATCCGTCGTCACCGGTTGGAGCGAAAGCATATGGGGGTGCGAAGCCAGCACTAATCACGGGTCGGCGAACCTCGAGTCGCGGGTTTAAACGTTGCGTGTCGCCAAGCGCTGCATAGAGCGAGCTTGCCCGGTATGCCGTAGACGGCGGGATATGGATGATAGTGACCCTACACCTGTCATACAGCCATGAGGCATATCGGAGAGCGGACTCAATAAATGTTGCGCGGACGCGATGCGTCGTCCTTCGGGCCTCGCGGCCCAGACCCTTCCTACGTAGCCACGCGGCGTCGCCGAGGAGAGAATCGGCCGTCGAGAAACCTTGGTCAAATGCCTCGTCCCCGCGTCTCGGACGCGTCGAACAGTCGTCAAATGCCTCGTCCCCGCGTCTAGGACGCGTAGTACGCCTTCGGGCGCCGTGCACGGTCGTCAAATGCCTCGTCCCCGCGTCTCGGACGCGTACAGCGGTCGACAAATGCCTCGTCCCCCACGCTGGGCCTCGCGGCCCTTGCCTCCAGCGCGAACGGACGTCGCGTCCCTGCGTTTCGGACGCCATCGCCGCCGAGAGCGAGCTTGCCCGATATGCCGTAGACGGCGGGAACAGGTCGGTCGTAGAACATCGCACCTCTCCTGGCCACGAGGCTTATCGGATAGCGGACTCACCAAGACGCGGCGTGGACGCGACGCTCCGCCCAGTCAGCGGGAAGGCCCGCTATACAAACACGACGTCCTCGGTCAGCCGCGGCGGCTCCGGGCGCTTATCCGTGCATCGCGTCGCGGCAGCGCAGCGCCCGAGCCCCGGCGGCAGGCCTCGCGTCCTTCTCGGATTCGGTTCCGTGCGGCGAGCAGATTCTATTAAGCGGTGAACGGCGGGTGTCCGCGTCCCACGAGACGACGGCGGGCGACCCGAGAACGGTCCTCGCGATCGAGAGAGCGAAAGAAAGCGACGGGCGCCGAGAACGGCGGCGCCGGCGCCGCGGAGCGCCTTGGTCCCGACGTCCGACCCCCGGCCCAGGGGCGGACGCTCGCAGTGCGCGAGAGATATCTGGTTGATCCTGCCAGTAGTGATATGCTTGTCTCAAAGATTAAGCCATGCAGGTGTAAGTACGAACTGAACGTAAAGTGAAACTGCGAACGGCTCATTAAATCAGTCTTGGTTTATTTGGTCCTTGCGAGAGCTAACGTGGATAACTGTGGCAATTCCAGAGCTAATACATGCGACCGAGCGCCGACTCCGGGAGGCGCGCTTTTATTGGTTCGAACCCGACCGGGCCTTCGCGGGCCCGTCTCTTTCGATGACTCTGGATAACCACGCGGATCGCACGCCTTCGCGGCGGCGACCTACCATTCAAGTGTCTGACCTATCAACTTTCGAAGGTAGGCTACGGGCTTACCTTTGTGATAACGGGTGACGGGGAATCAGGGTTCGATTCCGGAGAGGGAGCCTGAGAAACGGCTACCACATCCAAGGAAGGCAGCAGGCGCGCAAATTACCCATTCCCGACACGGGGAGGTAGTGACGAAAAATACCGATGCGGGACTCTAACGAGGCCCCGCAATCGGAATGAGTACATTCTAAAACTCTTGTCGAGTATCCATCGGAGGGCAAGTCTGGTGCCAGCAGCCGCGGTAATTCCAGCTCCGAAAGTGTATGCTAAAGTTGTTGCGGTTGAAAAGCTCGTAGTTGGATGTAGAGCGCGCGGCGCCGGTCCGTCCGTCGAAGGGCGTGCACCGGCGTCGAGAGTTCCGCCTGTCGGCGCTTCCCGGGTGTTCTTGATCGGGTGCACGGGGTGACCGACGAGTTTACTTTGAAAAAATTAGAGTGTTCAAAGCAGGTTTTTCGCCTGCATAGTGTTGCATGGAATAATGGAATAAGACCTCGGTCTCGTTTCGTTGGCGTTCGCGAGTGCGAGGTAATGATTGAGAGGGACAGCCGGGGGCGTCCGTACTCTGCCGTTAGAGGTGAAATTCTTGGATCGGCGGAAGACGAACTACTGCGAAAGCGTTCGCCAAGAATGTTTTCTTTAATCAAGAGCGAAAGTCAGAGGTTCGAAGACGATCAGATACCGTCCTAGTTCTGACTATAAACGATGCCAACTGGCGATCGGCGGGCGTTACGATGACGACCTCGCCGGCAGCTTCCGGGAAACCAAAGTCTTTGGGTTCCGGGGGAAGTATGGTTGCAAAGCTGAAACTTAAAGGAATTGACGGAAGGGCACCACCAGGAGTGGAGCCTGCGGCTTAATTTGACTCAACACGGGGAAACTCACCCGGCCCGGACACGGGAAGGATTGACAGATTGACAGCTCTTTCTTGATTCTGTGGGTGGTGGTGCATGGCCGTTCTTAGTTGGTGGAGCGATTTGTCTGGTTAATTCCGATAACGAACGAGACTCTGGCATGCTAAATAGTTACGCGACCCTCGGCGGTCGGCGTGAAACTTCTTAGAGGGACTAGTGGCGTTTTTAGCCACGCGAGATCGAGCAATAACAGGTCTGTGATGCCCTTAGATGTTCGGGGCCGCACGCGCGCTACATTGGGCGGATCAGCGAGTCCGCCCGGGCCGAAGGGTCCGGGTAACCCGTTGAACCCCGTCCGTGACTGGGATAGGGCCTTGCAATTGTTGCCCTCGAACGAGGAACTCCCAGTAAGCGCGAGTCATCAGCTCGCGTTGATTACGTCCCTGCCCTTTGTACACACCGCCCGTCGCTACTACCGATTGAAAGGTTTAGTGAGATCCTCGGATCGGCCCGTCGCGGCTGGAGACGGCCGCGGCGGTGCGCAGTGAAGGCGACCGAACTTGATCGTTTAGAGGAAGTAAAAGTCGTAACAAGGTTTCCGTAGGTGAACCTGCGGAAGGATCATTATCGTTGGTGGCGAGCCGCGGTGGTCGCCCCTCAATTCAAGTGTCTTCGATCTGGCGCCGGGTCCGCGAGGACTCGGCGTCGCGGTGCCTGCGGGCGCCGCTCGGTTAACGCGAACGAGACTGTAATTCGAGCAGGCGTTCGACGGCGGGCCGGGGAATCCGTCGTCGGGGCACGCTCTAAAGTGGCGTCGGCCTTGAGCTAGTCGGCGCGGAGGTGGCTGAGACCTCTGGGTCCGAGTCGCCGCGAACGAGACTGTGTTAAGCGGCGTCTGCCTTGAGCAAGTAGGCGTCGCGGGCGGCTGAGACCTCTGGGTCCGAGTCGCCGCGAACGAGACTGTGTTAAGCGGCGTCTGCCTTGAGCAAGTAGGCGTCGCGGGCGGCTGAGACCTCCGGGTCCGAGTCGCCGCGAGCGAGACGGGGGACCGAGACCGAACGCCTCTATGTCCGAGTCCCTCGAACGAAAACGATGCGCGACGCGATGCGGTTGTCCTACGAGCAAAGAGAGTACGACTCTCGACGGTGGATCACTAGGCTCGCGAGTCGATGAAGGACGCAGCTAAGTGCGAGAAGTAATGTGAATTGCAGAACACATTGAACGTCGATATTCTGAACGCGAATTGCGGCGTCGGGCAAATCCCGGCGCCGCGTCTGCCTCAGCGTCGGCGAGTGACGATGCGCGTGGCGGCTTTGGGTTGGGCCGCCCGCGGAGAAGACAAGGCTGAAAGTTTGGGCGTCGGGCTGCGAAGCCCGTCGCCCCGAGGTAGACCGGCGCGCGCCTGCGTCGGGGCCGGACCCGGTCGTTCTGCGACTCGGCCGCCGTTGCGATCGCGCCTCCGGGCGCGGTACTGGCGGTCGAAGCGCCGTTCGGCTTTGCGAGGAGCGGCTCCCGGCGTCTAAGCGAGCCGGAGCCTGCCGAGGCGAGCGGCCGGCAGAGTTACGACTTCGACCTGAGTTCAGGCGAGGCTACCCGCTGAATTTGAGCATATTATTAAGCGGTGGAAAAGAAACCAACGGGGATTCCCCGAGTAACGGCGAGTGAAGCGGGATCTGTCCAGCGTCGAACCTGCGCGTTCTCGAAGCGCGCCGGAATGTGACGTAAGGAAGACCCAATGCGACGGCCGGCGTGCGCCGAAGTCCTTCTGATCGAGGCCTCTCCCCCGCGAGGGTGTCAGGCCCGCGAGGGCGCGCGCCGCCGCCGCTGAGGGTCTTCCCGGAGTCGGGTTGTTTGAGAATGCAGCCTGAAGCGGGTGGTAAACTCCATCTAAGACTGAATACGGTCGCGAGACCGATAGCGAACGAGTACCGTGAGGGAAAGTTGAAAAGCACTTTGAAGAGAGAGTTCAAAAGTACGTGAAACCGTCGAGAGGTAAACGGGAGGGCCCGTCCGGGCTCGGGGTCACTTCCAGTCGGGCGCGCGGGCGCGTCCGGGCGAAGGGCGGAGGCGCGAGCCCTGTCCGCGTCCGGGCGCGCGTGACGCACCGGCGCACTAGCTCCCCGGGCGGGCCGCGACCGGCTCGCGGTCGGCCAGAAACGCGCTCGGAAGGTGGCCGTCGCCCTCGCGGGCGGCGGCGTCACAGCCGGGCGCGCGAAAAGCCGGCCGGGGGCCGAGGTGACGGCGCCGCGCGCGCCGCCTCTCCGGAGGCGGCGGGCGTTCGTGCGGCTGCGGCAGGCGTCGGGCGTCGGCGGTACCGTTCGCGGTGCCGGCGGCTCCCGCGTCGTCGGGGTCGGGCGTTCGCCTCGCGCACGGGGTCTGCGGTCGTGTCGGCCACCTTCCCGACCCGTCTTGAAACACGGACCAAGAAGTCTAACGCGAGCGCGAGTTGACGGGCGGTACGAGACCCGAGAGCGAAAGTAAACTGTAGCGCGTCACGGACGCGCGAGGTCGGATCCGGCCCCTCGCGGGGCCGCGAGCACGACCGGCCGGCCGCCGCCGCCGTGGCGGCCGAGCGAGAGCGTTCCCGTTGGGACCCGAAAGATGGTGAACTATGCCTTGGAAGCTCGCGGCCTTCGAGCCGCGGGCGACCCGCTCTTAAGACAGCGTCAGGCGGGGAGTCTGACTTGGGCTTGTGGCAGCCGAGCGTTCATAGCGACGTTGCTTTTTGATCCTTCGATTTCGGCACTTCCTATCATTGCGAAGCAGAATTCGCCAAGCGTTGAATTGTTCACCCACAAATAGGGAACGTGAGCTGGGTTTAGACCGTCGTGAGACAGGTTAGTTTTGCCATACTGAGGAAGCGTTGTCGCGACAGTAATTCTGCTCAGTACGAGAGAAACAGCAGATTCAGACATTTGGTTCATGCGCACGGCTGACAAGCCGATGGCGCGAAGCTACCATCTGGGGGATTACGACTGAACGACTCTAAGTCGGAATCCCGCCTGAGTAGCGACGACGTCCCGGGTGCCTCGAGGCGAGCGAGGCGCGGCTAGGCGCCGCCTTTGCGGGCGGCGCCGACGGAGCCTTTGTCGGTTGACCCTTCGTCGGCCCGTAAGCTTGGGCTGGCCGAGACGACGGTAGCACTTTTCGCGTGGGCGAGGTGCCGCTTCATTCGCAGACGACCTAGTTTGAGATCGGGGTGTCGTACCCGCTAGAGCAGTTTCTCGCTGCGATGCGTTGAAAGACATCCCCGAGATCTATGATCTGCGCCCGGGCTCGCCTCTGGGCGGGCGCGGGCGCTTTTTTCTCGCTGTCTCCGCCGCCTCTGGCGGGGGCGTGGGAGGTGTGAGCTTTGGGCCGCGGCGTTGCGTGGGCGACGGCCGGAGCGCGGCGCGTCAGATTCGGCGCGTTGCGTGGGCCGTTGCCGGAGCGCGGTGCCGGCCTCGGAAAATCGACAGAGTCCGAACCGAGGCGAACCTCGGATGCCGCCCGGGCCCAAGGCAGAGAGCCTGGGCCGCGTGGAAAAACCACAGAGTCCGCGCCTCGGCGCCGGCCGGGGCGCGTTGCCGGGATCGAAGTCCCGGCCGTGCCGCAGAGCGGGCTGAAGTCCCCAGCCCTTGAAGCCCAAGGCAGAGTGCCTGGGCCGTGGAAAACGACAGAGTCCGCGCCTCGGCGCCGGCCGGGGTGCGTTGCCGGGATCGAAGTCCCGGCCGTGCCGCCGCAGAGTCGATCGGAGCGCCCGGCCCTCTGAGCCTATGCCGGAGTGCGCGCCGAGCCCGTGGAATGAGTTACTCCCGCCGTTTACCCGCCTGAGACTTGTACAAAACAGCGCGGTCCGCGCCTCGGCGCCGGCCGGGACGCGGCTCGGGAGACGGCTCGCCGGCCGTCCCGTGAGGCCTGCCGAGAGCGCCGACCCCCTGGCGCCGCCTCGGCGCCGACCGGGTGAGACGGCAGGCGGGCCCGCGTAGCTCACGGCGGCGAGCCGACCTTCTTGGGTGGCCGCGCCGGCTCTCCGGCCGAGCGAGACGGCAGGCGGGCCCGCGGATCGTGCCGCCGCCGGCCGAGCTCGGAGCCGCCTCGGTGAAAACGACAGAGTCCGTTGATTGCTTCGGGCGCGCGCCCTGCAGACCGCCGTCCGGCCAGGCGAGGCGCGGGCGGCGCCGGCTCCGAGATTCCGCCGGCCTCAGAGGAGGCCGAGGGCGGGCCGCGTTTTCTGCCGGATCGAGGATCGGGGACAGCGAGGGCACCGCGGGCGCGGCCCTCCGACGCCTTTGCGGCGTCGGCAGGCGGCGCCCCCGGTGTTCCTCCATTTTTTTTTTCGTTTTGGTCACGAAATCGAGGTAAAACGGTCGACCTTGTGTCTTTGACATCGGGTCGACCTTTTTGTCTCGATTTCGGAAAAGTCGAAACTCCGAAAGTATATTTTTCGGTTCCGAAACCTTTACGAGCGTGTAGATCTCGTCGAGACGATCTCAACGGTGGTTCGTTCGTCTCGATCGGACCACGGGGAGCGGAGTTATGACCCGAAAACCGAGACCGATTTCGACCTCGGTCGGGCGCCCGGCTCTGGCCGCGGCCGGCCTGGGCTGGCGCCCCGGTCAAAATTTCGAGAATCGCCGAAGCAATCAACGGACTTAGTCGTTTTTCGCACCTCGCCCATACTTTAACATGGGGCCTATACTCTAACATGGGGCCCATACCTTAACATAGGCGGATCGCCCATACTTGGTCGGATCGATTCCAAACTTCGTGTGCGGGGTCTTATGGATGACTTTTGGCCGGCGAAAAAGTTCAACTTTTTCCGAGGAAAATTTCGGACTTAGTCGTTTTTCGCACCCCGCCTATGCTTTAACATAGGGCCCATGCATTAACATGGGCGGATCGCCTATACTTGGTCGGATCGATTCCAAACTTCGTGTGCGGGGTCTTATGGATGACTTTTGGCCGGCGAAAAAGTTCAACTTTTTCCGAGGAAAATTTCGGACTTAGTCGTTTTTCGCACCCCGCCTATGCTTTAACATAGGGCCCATGCATTAACATGGGCGGATCGCCTATACTTGGTCGGATCGATTCCAAACTTCGTGTGCGGGGTCTTATGGATGACTTTTGGCCGGCGAAAAATTTCAACTTTTTCCGAGGAAAATTTCGGACTTGGTCGTTTTTCGCACCCCGCCTATGCTTTAACATAGGACCCATACATTAACATGGGCGGATCGCCCATACTTGGTCGGATCGATTCCAAACTTCGTGTGCGGGGTCTTATGGATGACTTTTGGCCGGCGAAAAAGTTCAACTTTTTCCGAGGAAAATTTCGGACTTAGTCGTTTTTCGCACCCCGCCTATGCTTTAACATAGGGCCCATACATTAACATGGGCGGATCGCCTATACTTGGTCGGATCGATTCCAAACTTCGTGTGCGGGGTCTTATGGATGACTTTTGGCCGGCGAAAAAGTTCAACTTTTTCCGAGGAAAATTTCGGACTTAGTCGTTTTTCGCACCCCGCCTATGCTTTAACATAGGGCCCATGCATTAACATGGGCGGATCGCCTATACTTGGTCGGATCGATTCCAAACTTCGTGTGCGGGGTCTTATGGATGACTTTTGGCCGGCGAAAAAGTTCAACTTTTTTCTAGGAAAATTTCGGACTTAGTCGTTTTTCGCACCTCGCCCATGCTTTAACATGGGGCCTTACGGTGAACCGTCCAGACTTGCTCCGATCGGTTCCAAAGTTCGTGTGCGGGGTCTCAGGGATGACTTTTGGCCGGCAAAAATTGGAACTTTTGCCGGAAAAAATTCCGGACTCATGATAGGCGCCAGCTCATGATGTCGCCAGTAGTTACGACTTGGTCGTTTTTCGACCTAGCCCACACAAAGTAACATAGACGGCCATTTCAGACTTGCTCATATCATCTCCAAAATCTTGTGTGGGCTCTCGTTGGTGACTTTTGGCCGGCAAAAATTGGAACTTTTGCCGGGTTAGGGTTAGGGTTAGGGTTAGGGTTAGGGTTAGGGTTAGGGTTAGGGTTAGGGTTAGGGTTAGGGTTAGGGTTAGGGTTAGGGTTAGGGTTAGGGTTAGGGTTAGGGTTAGGGTTAGGGTTAGGGTTAGGGTTAGGGTTAGGGTTAGGGTTAGGGTTAGGGTTAGGGTTAGGGTTAGGGTTAGGGTTAGGGTTAGGGTTAGGGTTAGGGTTAGGGTTAGGGTTAGGGTTAGGGTTAGGGTTAGGGTTAGGGTTAGGGTTAGGGTTAGGGTTAGGGTTAGGGTTAGGGTTAGGGTTAGGGTTAGGGTTAGGGTTAGGGTTAGGGTTAGGGTTAGGGTTAGGGTTAGGGTTAGGGTTAGGGTTAGGGTTAGGGTTAGGGTTAGGGTTAGGGTTAGGGTTAGGGTTAGGGTTAGGGTTAGGGTTAGGGTTAGGGTTAGGGTTAGGGTTAGGGTTAGGGTTAGGGTTAGGGTTAGGGTTAGGGTTAGGGTTAGGGTTAGGGTTAGGGTTAGGGTTAGGGTTAGGGTTAGGGTTAGGGTTAGGGTTAGGGTTAGGGTTAGGGTTAGGGTTAGGGTTAGGGTTAGGGTTAGGGTTAGGGTTAGGGTTAGGGTTAGGGTTAGGGTTAGGGTTAGGGTTAGGGTTAGGGTTAGGGTTAGGGTTAGGGTTAGGGTTAGGGTTAGGGTTAGGGTTAGGGTTAGGGTTAGGGTTAGGGTTAGGGTTAGGGTTAGGGTTAGGGTTAGGGTTAGGGTTAGGGTTAGGGTTAGGGTTAGGGTTAGGGTTAGGGTTAGGGTTAGGGTTAGGGTTAGGGTTAGGGTTAGGGTTAGGGTTAGGGTTAGGGTTAGGGTTAGGGTTAGGGTTAGGGTTAGGGTTAGGGTTAGGGTTAGGGTTAGGGTTAGGGTTAGGGTTAGGGTTAGGGTTAGGGTTAGGGTTAGGGTTAGGGTTAGGGTTAGGGTTAGGGTTAGGGTTAGGGTTAGGGTTAGGGTTAGGGTTAGGGTTAGGGTTAGGGTTAGGGTTAGGGTTAGGGTTAGGGTTAGGGTTAGGGTTAGGGTTAGGGTTAGGGTTAGGGTTAGGGTTAGGGTTAGGGTTAGGGTTAGGGTTAGGGTTAGGGTTAGGGTTAGGGTTAGGGTTAGGGTTAGGGTTAGGGTTAGGGTTAGGGTTAGGGTTAGGGTTAGGGTTAGGGTTAGGGTTAGGGTTAGGGTTAGGGTTAGGGTTAGGGTTAGGGTTAGGGTTAGGGTTAGGGTTAGGGTTAGGGTTAGGGTTAGGGTTAGGGTTAGGGTTAGGGTTAGGGTTAGGGTTAGGGTTAGGGTTAGGGTTAGGGTTAGGGTTAGGGTTAGGGTTAGGGTTAGGGTTAGGGTTAGGGTTAGGGTTAGGGTTAGGGTTAGGGTTAGGGTTAGGGTTAGGGTTAGGGTTAGGGTTAGGGTTAGGGTTAGGGTTAGGGTTAGGGTTAGGGTTAGGGTTAGGGTTAGGGTTAGGGTTAGGGTTAGGGTTAGGGTTAGGGTTAGGGTTAGGGTTAGGGTTAGGGTTAGGGTTAGGGTTAGGGTTAGGGTTAGGGTTAGGGTTAGGGTTAGGGTTAGGGTTAGGGTTAGGGTTAGGGTTAGGGTTAGGGTTAGGGTTAGGGTTAGGGTTAGGGTTAGGGTTAGGGTTAGGGTTAGGGTTAGGGTTAGGGTTAGGGTTAGGGTTAGGGTTAGGGTTAGGGTTAGGGTTAGGGTTAGGGTTAGGGTTAGGGTTAGGGTTAGGGTTAGGGTTAGGGTTAGGGTTAGGGTTAGGGTTAGGGTTAGGGTTAGGGTTAGGGTTAGGGTTAGGGTTAGGGTTAGGGTTAGGGTTAGGGTTAGGGTTAGGGTTAGGGTTAGGGTTAGGGTTAGGGTTAGGGTTAGGGTTAGGGTTAGGGTTAGGGTTAGGGTTAGGGTTAGGGTTAGGGTTAGGGTTAGGGTTAGGGTTAGGGTTAGGGTTAGGGTTAGGGTTAGGGTTAGGGTTAGGGTTAGGGTTAGGGTTAGGGTTAGGGTTAGGGTTAGGGTTAGGGTTAGGGTTAGGGTTAGGGTTAGGGTTAGGGTTAGGGTTAGGGTTAGGGTTAGGGTTAGGGTTAGGGTTAGGGTTAGGGTTAGGGTTAGGGTTAGGGTTAGGGTTAGGGTTAGGGTTAGGGTTAGGGTTAGGGTTAGGGTTAGGGTTAGGGTTAGGGTTAGGGTTAGGGTTAGGGTTAGGGTTAGGGTTAGGGTTAGGGTTAGGGTTAGGGTTAGGGTTAGGGTTAGGGTTAGGGTTAGGGTTAGGGTTAGGGTTAGGGTTAGGGTTAGGGTTAGGGTTAGGGTTAGGGTTAGGGTTAGGGTTAGGGTTAGGGTTAGGGTTAGGGTTAGGGTTAGGGTTAGGGTTAGGGTTAGGGTTAGGGTTAGGGTTAGGGTTAGGGTTAGGGTTAGGGTTAGGGTTAGGGTTAGGGTTAGGGTTAGGGTTAGGGTTAGGGTTAGGGTTAGGGTTAGGGTTAGGGTTAGGGTTAGGGTTAGGGTTAGGGTTAGGGTTAGGGTTAGGGTTAGGGTTAGGGTTAGGGTTAGGGTTAGGGTTAGGGTTAGGGTTAGGGTTAGGGTTAGGGTTAGGGTTAGGGTTAGGGTTAGGGTTAGGGTTAGGGTTAGGGTTAGGGTTAGGGTTAGGGTTAGGGTTAGGGTTAGGGTTAGGGTTAGGGTTAGGGTTAGGGTTAGGGTTAGGGTTAGGGTTAGGGTTAGGGTTAGGGTTAGGGTTAGGGTTAGGGTTAGGGTTAGGGTTAGGGTTAGGGTTAGGGTTAGGGTTAGGGTTAGGGTTAGGGTTAGGGTTAGGGTTAGGGTTAGGGTTAGGGTTAGGGTTAGGGTTAGGGTTAGGGTTAGGGTTAGGGTTAGGGTTAGGGTTAGGGTTAGGGTTAGGGTTAGGGTTAGGGTTAGGGTTAGGGTTAGGGTTAGGGTTAGGGTTAGGGTTAGGGTTAGGGTTAGGGTTAGGGTTAGGGTTAGGGTTAGGGTTAGGGTTAGGGTTAGGGTTAGGGTTAGGGTTAGGGTTAGGGTTAGGGTTAGGGTTAGGGTTAGGGTTAGGGTTAGGGTTAGGGTTAGGGTTAGGGTTAGGGTTAGGGTTAGGGTTAGGGTTAGGGTTAGGGTTAGGGTTAGGGTTAGGGTTAGGGTTAGGGTTAGGGTTAGGGTTAGGGTTAGGGTTAGGGTTAGGGTTAGGGTTAGGGTTAGGGTTAGGGTTAGGGTTAGGGTTAGGGTTAGGGTTAGGGTTAGGGTTAGGGTTAGGGTTAGGGTTAGGGTTAGGGTTAGGGTTAGGGTTAGGGTTAGGGTTAGGGTTAGGGTTAGGGTTAGGGTTAGGGTTAGGGTTAGGGTTAGGGTTAGGGTTAGGGTTAGGGTTAGGGTTAGGGTTAGGGTTAGGGTTAGGGTTAGGGTTAGGGTTAGGGTTAGGGTTAGGGTTAGGGTTAGGGTTAGGGTTAGGGTTAGGGTTAGGGTTAGGGTTAGGGTTAGGGTTAGGGTTAGGGTTAGGGTTAGGGTTAGGGTTAGGGTTAGGGTTAGGGTTAGGGTTAGGGTTAGGGTTAGGGTTAGGGTTAGGGTTAGGGTTAGGGTTAGGGTTAGGGTTAGGGTTAGGGTTAGGGTTAGGGTTAGGGTTAGGGTTAGGGTTAGGGTTAGGGTTAGGGTTAGGGTTAGGGTTAGGGTTAGGGTTAGGGTTAGGGTTAGGGTTAGGGTTAGGGTTAGGGTTAGGGTTAGGGTTAGGGTTAGGGTTAGGGTTAGGGTTAGGGTTAGGGTTAGGGTTAGGGTTAGGGTTAGGGTTAGGGTTAGGGTTAGGGTTAGGGTTAGGGTTAGGGTTAGGGTTAGGGTTAGGGTTAGGGTTAGGGTTAGGGTTAGGGTTAGGGTTAGGGTTAGGGTTAGGGTTAGGGTTAGGGTTAGGGTTAGGGTTAGGGTTAGGGTTAGGGTTAGGGTTAGGGTTAGGGTTAGGGTTAGGGTTAGGTTAGGGTTAGGGTTAGGGTTAGGGTTAGGGTTAGGGTTAGGGTTAGGGTTAGGTTAGGGTTAGGGTTAGGGTTAGGGTTAGGGTTAGGGTTAGGGTTAGGGTTAGGGTTAGGGTTAGGGTTAGGGTTAGGGTTAGGGTTAGAGGGTTAGGGTTAGGGTTAGGGTTAGGGTTAGGGTTAGGGTTAGGGTTAGGGTTAGGGTTAGGGTTAGGGTTAGGGTTAGGGTTAGGGTTAGGGTTAGGGTTAGGGTTAGGGTTAGGGTTAGGGTTAGGGTTAGGGTTAGGGTTAGGGTTAGGGTTAGGGTTAGGGTTAGGGTTAGGGTTAGGGTTAGGGTTA